>NC_134269.1:210465281-210765281 GCF_031893055.1 Leptodactylus fuscus | reverse complement strand
TATTCTGTCCAGAAGAAGGTCCTGGAATATTACTGTAGTGAGGACACTGCTTGTGTCTGTGTCTATTGTTCAGCAGGAGAACATCTAGGACATCAGGTGGAGATGCTGGATGAGGCCTCTGAGAAGAAGAAGAAGAAACTGAGAAATCTTCTCCAAAACCTGATCACAAAAAGAGAGGAGACTGAGAAAAGAGTCCAGAGTCTGATGGGGAGCACTAGAAAAGTTCAAGAAAAAGCATCTGGAGAAGCCAAGAGAGTCACTGCCCTGTTTCTAGACATCAGGAGACGACTGGACGACCTGGAGAAGAAGGTCCTGAGTGAGATCTCTAGGCAGGAGAAGGAAAAGTTACTGTCAATGTCTGATGTGATCCAGAAGCTGGAAATAAAGAAGGCCGAGCTGTCCATGAAGATGCGGCACATTGAGGAGCTGTGTAACATGACTGTTCCACTGACTGTCTTACAGGAACCAGACACAGGTGACTTGTGTGATCCTGAGGAGGGGGGAGGTGATGAGGACACAGGGGGACATGATAGACAGCGCCATGATGTAGATGATCGGGATGTGGCTGAGATCTCAGACACATTACACACATTATGTGACATAATATCAGGTATAAGGAGTGGGATCTATGTGGAGGGTCCTGCAGACATATTACTGGATATAAACACGGCTGCTAATAGTGTCCATATATCAGACGACCTGAAAAATGCGACATGGACATGAGAGAAGCAGAATCGTCCAGAAACAGACAAGAGATTCCAGGGTTATCAGGTGATAAGCAGGAGGGGATTTACCTCAGGGCGACATTACTGGGATGTGGAGGGCAGTAGGTCAGGGTGGTGGATAGTGGGGATGTGTTATCCCAGTATGGACAGGAGGAGGGGTTGTCAGTCTTATATTGGTTTTAATAACAAGTCCTGGGGTTTGTATAGATATAATAATTAGTATTCAGTGAGACATGACAGTAAAGAGATCTGGTTACCTGACAAGATCTCCTGTAATAGATTGA
Source organism: Leptodactylus fuscus (assembly GCF_031893055.1). Taxonomy (NCBI): domain Eukaryota; kingdom Metazoa; phylum Chordata; class Amphibia; order Anura; family Leptodactylidae; genus Leptodactylus; species Leptodactylus fuscus. The sequence goes on along the minus strand of NC_134269.1, from coordinate 210,764,272 downwards.
GGATCTGTCTGGATTACGAGGCCGGGCAGTTGTCCTTCTATGAGCTGTGTGACCCCATCAGACACTTACACACCTTCACTGCCACCTTCACCGAGCCCCTTCATGTTGCTTTATGTGTAGAGGAAGCTTCTATACAGATATTAGGGGGAGGCAGTAACTGGGAGAAACCATCGTAACCTAAGAAATCCATCCACAATTGATAGTACTTCCCTCCTATATGTCTCTGCTTTAGTGGAAACTGATGTATATTTCCTATTACAGTTCTCCTTACACTGTACAGCCCTACATGGCGGCCTCAGAGCAAACACACTAAAGAAAAGTTTTTCAAAAAATCAAAGTGGATGTAGTTATGTAGAACAGATTCTTAACCAGGGTGCCGCGGCACTCCACCATTTCACTGCCCCACAGGTACAGTGAAAAAACAATGTCATATATATTGCTATTGCAGCCGGCCATGCTTATAGCAGACATTTGGGGCGCACGCATGTTTCCTTTAAGTCCCGGCCGCAAATACAATACAGTGCTACAACACAGCAGGGAAGGGGTTAACTTTTGTTTGTGGATCTGACCAGCTCGGAGGGTGAGATCAGAGGGGCAGGAATTTTTATCTTTGCCCTTGTACATGTGCTCTGTGTGAGGGGATCTTTGGAGGGCTGATGGTCATGTTACATGAAGGGGAAAAAAGTCAGGTTGCAGCAAGGGGGTAAAAATGGTTGAAGATGAATTTTGACATGTTGTGGCTGAGTAGTATGGGATGCTGCAGCTTTATTTACACAGTGCATTTTAAACTGCACCAAAAATAACTATGCGTTTTTTCGAGTTATTAATGCCAGTCTTCATAACCCTGGAGCTGGCAGAGGATGCATCTCTTAAAGGACATGTACCCTCTGCCGAGTTGTGCGCCTTGAGGGGAAATATACAGTGAACAGTGAAATATTCAAGATTCGATATTCGTTTCGAGTAGAGCCTCAATATTCAACTACTCAATCGAATATCGAATCCCATTATAGTCTATGGGAAAAATGCTCGTTTCAGGGGAAACCACTATTCGACTAAAGGAGAGTCACCAAGTTCACGAGTAGCAGGAGGAGAATGTTTAGGAGGAACGCTGTGCAGTTAAAGCACACGGACCCCATTATAGTCTATGGGGTCTGTGCGCTTTAACTGCACAGCGCTTGCAGTTGCGCTGATAAAAAGTCAGCTCCCTCGTAACCGCAAGCTGCCAGTTCTCCCGACTAGCAAAGACGAGCCTGCGGCAAATCAACGCTGGTTCTGCAGCAGGCCCATCCTTGCTAGTCAGGAGAGCTGGCAGCTTGCTGTTACAAGGGAGCTTACTTTTTCTCATAGGAATGAATTGACCAGCGTTGATTGGCCAGTGTACAGCATTCGGCCAATCAACGCTGGTTCTGCCGGAGTCTCATCTGTGAGGAGGCGGAGTCTAAGAATGGACCACAATGGAGACTGCTGTGGTCCAATCTTAGACTCCGCCTCCTCACAGACGAGCCTCCGGCAAGACCAGCGTTGATTGGCCAAATGCTGTACACTGGCCAATCAACGCTGGTCAATTCATTCCTATGAGAAAAAGTAAGCTCCCTCGTAACAGCAAGCTGCCTGCTCTCCCGACTAGCAAGGACAAGCCTGCTGCAGAACCAGCGTTGATTTGCCAAATGCTATACACTGTAGCATTCGGCCAATCAACGCTGATTCTGAATCGAATATTTACTGCGAATAGCTAGTAGTATTTGATCGAGTACAAATATTTTGAATACCCTAGTATTTGATCAAATACCTACTCGATCGAATACTACTAGCTCATCTCTAGCTCCTAACACTGTGGGGGTAGTCCCCAAGCGGACCTCCCGAGCGGAAAGCCAAATCAGGTGAGAACCTAGCGTCAGAGGGATGTGGCACATCTGTTGCCACTATATAGACCAGCTGGCAATCTTCAGGTCAAGTCAGGTGTGGATAAGGTTAATGAACTACGGGAAAATTGGTTAGAGGAACATGATATCAACAAGGATAGGTGGTGTGGAAATATATTTTATATTTTTAACCCTATGAATTAGTTCCAGGGCCTGAGTGGGTGGTTTATGGGAATATGGCAAACTTTGCTCCAGATTGTGCTGTTGTCACTTTTCTTTATTTGATCATTACATTTTTATTTGGTTTATAAATCTTCTTATAAAAGGTGCAAGGTAAGGTAGAGAGAACAGTAACACTAGGTTCACACTTGCACCTGGTATGCGTTCACTTGCAAACCATATAAAAAAAAAGTTTGATCCCAAACGGTTACACAGCAGATACCCGAATGCATTTTTTTAGACGGATTAGTCAATGGGTGTCCGTGGAAAAAAAACAGACTGTTTAAGCCAGTTTGTGTCCGTTTTTGACAAAAAAAAAAAATTTCATTCTTTATTCTGAGCATGCGCAGAGAAAAAAAATGCAAACAAACACAAACTGTTTACTATCTGTTTGTAATCCGCTTTTCATAGACCATTGATCATTTTTCATAGATTTGTTAAAATAAACCAATTGGATGATGCCCGTCTCGTATCCTTATTTCTTGAACAGAGGAAAAAAATCCTCCAAATCCAACTTTTTTCTCCACCCAAAAGAGCGGAAACCAGATGGAAATGCTCTAAACGTAAACCTGCGGATGAATGGGTTTGTCAAACGCAGATGTGAACCCAGCTTTAGGATGATAACACCAAGAAATAGGTCATACGATGAGGCCAGTCATATGATCATGAGCTACTAATACAAGTGAATACATATGTATACAGTCACAAATGTTTAACCCTATAAGATTTGATTTTTGGTTCCCCTGTGTGTAAATGGTATAACATACACTATGTGATCAAATGTATCCAGACACCCCCAAAAACATACGTTTTTCATATTAGGTGCATTGTGCTGCCACCTACTGCCAGGTACTCCATATCAGCGACCTCAGTAGACATGAGACGTCGTGAGAGAGCAGAATGGGGTGCTCCGTGGAACTCACGGACTTCGAACGTGGTCAGGTGATTGGGTGCCACACATCACGTAGGTCAATGCCAAATGACGCCTCGCTCGGTGTAAGGAGCGTAAACATTGGACGACTGAACAGTGGAAAAACGTGTGGAATGACGAATCACGCTACACAATATGGCAATCTGATGGCAGGGTGTGGGTATGGCGAATGCCCGGTGAACGTCATCTGCCAGCGTGTGTAGTGCCAACAGTAAAATTCGGAGGCGTGGTGTGGTCATGTTTTTCATGGAGGGGGCTTGCACCCCTTGTTGTTTTGCGTGGCACTATCAAAGCACAGGCCTACATTGATGTTTTAAACACCTTCTTGCTTCCCACTGATGAAGAGCAATTCGGGGATGGCGATTACATCTTTCAACACAATCGAGCACCTCTTCATACTGCACGGCCTGTGGCGGAGTGGTTACAACTTCGTGCCAGGCCTCACCGACCTACATCGATACCTCTCCTCAGTGCAGAACTCCATGAAGAATGGGCTGCCATTCCCCAAGAAACCTTCCAGCACCTGATTGAACGTATGCCTTGGAAGGGGATGGTCTAATGTAGACGGCCTCAAATATTTGCAACAAAACAAAGGTAGTGTTACAAGACGCTCACTCAAAAACGGGTTCAGCCACATTTTTCTTCACTGAATATACACAGCACCAACCTCTTGCTGCAAAGTGAAAGTGTCATCAGAGATCACTTTGCACAGTCATCACCATTATCAGCAGCACTAGTGTTGGACGAACTGGTTTGATAATGAGTCGGGTTCATTATGAATTTCCCCAAAAATTTAGGTTTCTACCAAACCTTACATTTTTGGAGTTTGCCTCAGATGAATTCAGCAAATTGGCATCCAACTGGCATTTGTTTTGTTGTCCATTATGGGGTGCAGGAAAGTTCCGTGAGACTTCCTTTTCTGAGACTTCATTCTGTTTGAGCATGATTGTGGTCCAGTGCACAAAGCAAGATCCATAAAGACATGGCTGAAGGAGTTTGGCATGAAGGAACTTGAGTAGCCACAAAAAAGTCCTAAGCCTCGACCCCATTCAACATCCAAGGGGTGAAGTAGAATGGGTATGGCAAGCTGGGCCCTCGCAATGTCCAATATTAATATCTGACCTCACAAAGGCTCTAGTTAGTGAAGAGGCAAAAATTTCCATACACTTCTCTTTATTCTTTTGGAAAGTCTTCCCAGAAGAGCGGAATCTGTTTTATCTGTAAAGGGAGAAGGGGTACGTGCAAGTCAATCTCAAAGCCTATGGAATGAGAATGGGATTTCATAAAAGCTCCTGTAGATTTACGTAACAGACAGCAGGTGGTGGACCCATTGTGTCCCCAAACTGCTTTGGTTTAGGACTATTTCTAAGGGAAGTCCTACCTTTAACACCTGTACAGGGATCTGGACTACCAGGTCATTACTTTTCGTAGTGACACTGATGTTGGTCAGGGCCATTTTAACACACTGATAGGCCCTATGCAAAGGTTGCAAAGGTTTCATAAGTAACCCCCCCCCCATCACCACCACCTAGAAATACCTGATCTGCAAAAATTATAATGCCCACTTGATGGCCCCCATATAGTATAACAGCCCTTAGTGGTTCTCACACAGTATAATGCCCTTCATAATGACCCCTTCCAGGTTGCCATCACAGTTTCAGATCCTCCCTACCCCTTAGTTGCCTCTACGTCATCACTGTCTGCAACTCGCAGATGATTTGGGGCAGCCCGGACCCGCTGCTCTGGATTACAGGACAGAAAATGCAGGACTGTCCCACTGTTCAAAGGGGGCCACCGTTACCACAGGGCCTGCTGCAAGTGCACCTATGACCCTATGGTTAAAGTGGCCCTGGTGTTGGTGATAGCTCACCAGGCAGGTCAGGGCCTATGGAGTAGAGCACCAAGGAGTAAGGGAAAAGCAGAGTGTGAATGCAAGCCAATGTCATGTCTAATAGCACAGGTGCATTGGTCAGAAACAGGTCATGGTCAGTACCAGGACACCATTAGATAGTGGGAGAAGTCAGGAGAAAGTATACAGTATTATATACAGCATCTGCATGGTGAGAGGTTATGCCGTCTGGAACTTCATTCACTTGAATAGAAGCAGGGCAGCTTAGTGTATGTCCACAAGGGAGCCTGCAAGAAACTTCAGCAGTGGATTTGCTTAAAATATATTCTATTAATATTATAAATGTGAAAGTTTGTGGGTTTGTGAGTTTGTGTGTTTGGATGTTTGTTCTTCAATCACGGAAAAACCGCTCGACCAATTTGGCTGAAATTTTCCACAAACATAGTTAATACACCCGATTGCGCAATAGGCTACTTTTCGTCACAATAGCACACATACGTTTGTGCCAGGACCCCCACAAAACCCAAACTCACACCACCATCTCTGCAATCTCACACACTTTGGACCATAGCAAGCCACAAAATTCATATTGCCCTCTACAGCCTCGCCCCTAACCCCACACAATCACATATACATATACCGTATTTTTCGGACTATAAGACGCACTGGACTATAGGAAAATAGGGAAAAAGATTTTGAAGCAAAAAATGGTAAAATATTTAATATATGGGAGTTGTAGTTTTGCAACAGCTGCAAGGCCACATTGACAGGTGACCCTGCAGCTGTACAGGGATGCATAGAGTGTTTTTTTTGTGGGGCCAGCCGTACTTTTTAGTTATACCATTTTGGGGAATATCTATTGCTTAGATCACCTTGTATTGAAAAAAAACCCGGTGGTTTATGATATATATATATATATATATATATATATATATATATATATATATATATATATATTTATTTAATTTTTTTTTTTCTAGGGACAGGAGGTGATTTAGAACTTTTATTTATATTTTTAAAGCTTTTTTTTTTTTTTTTTTTTACTATTTTATTCCCCCCCGGGAGCTTGAACCTGCGGTCACTTGATTGCAAGTCCCATAGACGGCAATACAACTGTATTGCCGTCTATGGGACATTCTGTCTATTAGTATTACAGCTGGTCATAGAGACCAGCCGCAATACTAATACGGCAGTGACAGGCCTGGGAGCCTCATTAGGCTCCCGGCTGTCACCCGAACAGGTCGGCTCCTGCGATAACGCCGCGCAGGAGCCGGCCTACAACTCTACAGGTACGGGGCCGGTGGGGACCAGCCCCGGGGGAGAAGGGGCCACCGATACTGACCCGGCATCCGCTGTACTAGAGAGGCGGATGCCGGGGAGGGATAGACGCTGGCACAGGTGCCGGGGCCTGAGACATCGCTGCGCTCCACTGTCCTGCCTGAAGCCAGCGGCGGGGGGACGGAGGAGCGGAATAGCATCGCCCCTGCTGCTGCTGGCTTCATGCAGGGCAGAGGAGCGCAGCGATGTCTCAGGCCCCGGCACCTGTGCCGGCGTCTATCCCTTTCCGGCTTCCGCCTCTCTAGTACAGCGGGTGCCAGGCGCCACATTCAGACTATAAGACGCACCCTTCTTTTCCCCCCAAATTTGGGGGAAAAAAAGTGCGTCTTATAGTCCGAAAAATACGGTACTTTGCCACTTTGCCCCTCCCCTTAACGATACTCCAGGAGGCTCTCTTTAACGCTCCGGAGCAGCCATATTTGCCGACCCGCACCCCTCTGACAATCCGCGACACCGCCCACCCATGTCAATACCCCTAGGCGGTCTAATAAATGCAAAAAAAAAAAGTTTAAAAAAAGTAAAAAAAAATATAAAAAAAAAAAAAAGATTAAAAATTCAAATCACCCCCCTTTACCTAGAACACATATAAAAGTAGTTAAAAACTGTGAAACACATACATGTTAGGTATCCCCACATCCGAAATCGCCCGCTCTACAAAGCTATACAAATATTTTTCCTGTTCGGTAAACGCCGTAGCGGGAAAAATGGTCAAAAGTGCCAAACTGCCATTTTTTCACTGTTTTGATTCTGATAAAAATTTGAATAAAAAGTGATCAAAGCAATAACATTACCCGAAAATGCTAGAACTACAAAGTACACCCGCCCCCGCAAAAAAAGACGCCCTATACATCCCCGTACACGCACGTATAAAAAAGTTATGGCTGTCGGAATATGGCGACTTTTCAAAAAATAATTTTTTAACACAGTTTTGGCTTTTTTTTTATGGGGTCAAAATGTAAATAAAAACCATATAAATTTGGTATCCCCGGAATCGTAACGAAACACAAAATACAGGGGACATGTCATTTTGGTTGCACAGTGAACGTCGTAAAACCAAAGCCCGTAAGAAAGTCGCAGAAATGCATTTTTTCTTGAAATCCACCCCATTCTGAATTTTTTTCCCTGCTTCCCAGTACATTATATAGAATAAATAATGGCGGCATCATGAAGAAAAATTTGTCGCAGGAAAAATTAAGACCTCATATGGCTCTGGGAGTGGAGAAATAAAAAAGTTATGGGGTTTAGAAGGAGGGGAGTCAAAAACGAAAATCAAAAAATGCCATCGGCGGGAACGGGTTAACTTCAAATACCTCTGACCCAAAGTCACTATGTAAAGTTTCTCACAACACCGTATATATAGCAGCTCAAATACAAATTACATCCAACACAAAAGTCTCACGTATTCTCTGAATTACAGCAAAAACAAGATACAAACTTACATTTCATATCCCATACCTTATACACAGTACGAAAACCTTATCCATGCCTGTATATACACACTTCTACAATCACCGCAGACGAAGTCGCGGGTACCAGCTAGTACAGTATAAAGTTCAGCCAGACTTATAAAGACTTAAACCCGCCCTCTGGTGACTGAGTGAATTGCAATTTTGTCTCTCTCTTCCTTCTTCTGTCAGCCATGGCGTCCTCTGCCCTGAGAGCCGAGCTGGACTGCTCCATCTGTCTGAGCACTTACACCGATCCTGTAATGCTGAGATGTGGACACAACTTCTGCCGGGTCTGTATTGATCGTGTTCTGGATACACAGGACCAGTCTGGAGTTTATTCCTGTCCTGAATGTAGAGAAGAGTTTCAGGTGCGGCCTGTACTGATGAGGAATTTAGCTCTACGTAATATAATGGAGAATTTATTGTCTACTCAACCAACACAGACAGAAACCGGGATCTTCTGCACTTACTGTGTGGACTCTCCTGTACCTGCTGTGAAGTCCTGTCTACACTGCGAAGCTTCTCTGTGTGATAAACATCTGAGAGGCCACAGTAAGTCACCAGAACACGTCTTATGTGATTCCAGCACTGACCTGGAGAAGAGGAAATGTTCTGTCCATAAGAAGGTCCTGGAATATTACTGTACTGAGGACGCTGCTTGTATCTGTGTCTATTGTTCAGCAGGAGAACATCAGAGACATCAGATGGAAATGCCGGATGAGACCTCAAAGAAAAAGAAGAAGAAACTGAGAAATATTCACCAGAAACTAATCACAAAGAGAGAGGAGACTGAGGAAAGAGTCCAGAGTCTGGAGGAGCGCAGGAGAAAAGCTCAAGAGAAAGCATCTGGAGAAGCCGAGAGAGTCATTGCCATGTTTATAGACATCAGGAGACGTCTGGACGACCTGGAGAGGAAGGTCCTGAGTGAGATCTCCAGGCAGGAGGAGCAGCGGTCATTGTCACTGTCTGCTCTGATCCAGAAGCTGGAGATAAAGAAGGCCGAGCTGTCCATGAAGATGCGGCACATTGAGGAGCTGTGTAACATGACTGATCCACTGACTGTCTTACAGGAACCAGACACAGGTGACTTGTGTGATCCTGAGGAGGGGGGAGGTGATGAGGACACAGGGGGACATGATAGACAGCGCCATGATGGAGATGATCGGGATGTGGCTGTGATCTCAGACACATTACACACATTATGTGACATAATATCAGGTATAAGGAGCGGGATCTATGTGGAGGGTCCTGCAGACATATTACTGGATGTAAACACGGCTGGTAATAATCTCCATATATCAGACGACCTGAAAATTGTAACTTGGACACAAGAGAAGCAGAATCGTCCAAAAACAGCCGAGAGATTCCAGTACAATCAGGTGATAAGCAGGAGGGGATTTGCCTCAGGACGACATTACTGGGATGTGGAGGGCAGGAGATCAGGGGAGTGTAGTTTGTGGATGGCTGGGATGTGTTATCCCAGTGTAGACAAGAGGGGGCAGCAGTCATTGATTGGATATAATTACAAGTCCTGGATTATGTGCAGATATAATAATAATCAGTGTTCAGTGATACATGACAATAAAGAGATCCGGATACCTGACAAGATCTCCACTAATAGATTCAGGATCTGTCTGGATTACGAGGCCGGGCAGTTGTCCTTCTATGAGCTGTGTGACCCCATCAGTCACTTACACACCTTCACTGCCACCTTCACCGAGCCCCTTCATGCTGCTTTATGTGTAGTAGAATGTTCTATAAAGATATTAGGGGGAGGCAGGAACTGGAACTATCCATCATAGAAATCCAGCCACAATTGATAGTACTCACCTCTTACACAGTGTCTTGCAAGAATATTCACACCCCTTGAAACTTTTTCACAGTTTGTCACCTTACAACTACAAACTTAAATGTATTTTGAGATTTTCAGTGATAGCAACAGAAAGTGTCAGATGATTGTGAAGTTGAAGCAAAATGATATATGGATATTAAAATTTTAATCAAATAAAAATCTGATAAGTGTGATGTACAAAAGTCTTCAGTCTTCTTTTGGGCTCTGTCTCTACCAGCTTTGCACATCTAGATTGGATGGAGTGTTTGTGAACAGCAATTTTCTTGTCTTGCCACAGATGCTCAATGGGATTTCGGTCTGGACTGTGACTGGGCCATTCTAACACATGAATATTCTTTGATCTAAACTATTCCACTGTAGCTCTGGCTGTAGGTTTAGGGTCATTGTGTTGCCGGAAGGTGAATCTTCTCCAGTCTCAAATCTTTTGCAGGTTTTCGTCCAGGATTGCCCTGTATTTAGCTCATCCATCTTCCCATCAACTCTGACCAGCTTCCCTGTCTCTACTGACGAAAAGCCCTCACAGGATTATGCTGCCCTTGCCATGGGTCACAGAATCCTTGGGATACTCAAAGGCTAGGATATGTTTTTATAACCTAACCCTTCTTTAAAGGGATTCTACCACTAAAACACTTTTTTTTCTAGTTACCACGTCGGAATAGCCTTTAAAAAGGCTATTCGTCTCTTACCTGTGGAAGTGCTCTCCGCCGCGCCGTTCGTTCAAAATACCGGTTTGTACCGGTATGCTAATGAGTTCTCTCGCAGCGATGGGGGCGTCCCCATCGCAGGAGCAGCGATGGGGGCGTCCCCATTGCAGCTCGAAAACTGACCGCAGCGCCGCCTCTCTGGTCTTCGGTGTCCTCCCCTTGCTTCTTCAGCGTACTGTCGGACGCCTGCGCAGTACGCTCTGTTCGACGAAGATTGCCGAACGTACTGCGCATGCGCGAAATTGCGATCCCAGCCATAGTGCGGGCACCGAACTTTCGCGCATGCGCAGTACGTTCGACAATCTTCGCCGAACAGAGAGCATACTGCGCAGGCGTCCGACAGACGCTGAAGAGGCAAGGGGAGGACACCGAAGACCGGAGAGGCGGCGCTGCGGTGAGTTTTCGAGCTGCAATGGGGACGCCCCCATCGCTGCTCCTGCGATGGGGATGCCCCCATCGCTGCGAGAGAACTCATTAGCATACCGGTACAAACCGGTATTTTGAACGAACGGCGCGACGGAGAGCACTTCCACAGGTAAGAGACGAATAGCCTTTTTAAAGGCTATTCCGACGTGATAACTAGAAAAAAAAGTGTTTTAGTGGTAGAATCCCTTTAAACTTCTCCACAACTTTATCTCTAACCTGTCTGGTGAGTTCCTTGGTCTTCATGATGCTGTTTATTCACTAGCGTTTGTAACAAAACACTGAGGTCTTCGCAGAAGTGGTGTATTTATACTGAGACTACATTACACACAGCTCATTAAGTGACTTCTGAAAACAATTGTGCGCACTGGATTTTATTTAGGGTTATCAGAGTACAGGGGCTGAAGACTTTTGCACGACACACTTTTCATATTTTTATTTGATTGAGATTTTGATAACCATGTATCATTTTCATTCCACTTCCCAATTATCTGCTACTTTGTGTTGGTCTATCACATAAAATCTCAATAAACTACATTTATATGTTTGTGGTTGTAAGGTGATAAAATGTGAAAAAGTTTAAGGAGTATGGTGGCCTCAGTGGTGACCCCATCATGGCACCCAAGTGAATGATGTCACTAACTGAGTACTGGACTCCGCAAAGAACCAAAATGAGATAACAGAAGGAGAGTATAAATGTTTGGTTTTTTTTACCTCCCCTGGGTCTCCACCTATTATACTCCGCATTCTGAACAGACCACAGAGTATAATAATTTACCACAATACATGTTGTGACGGCCATTTTAGTTGGCGTTGATGTAGTAGATGGATGGATCTCCATTTGTTTGGTTCTGTTAAACTGGCTCGGAACGAAGATGTTCGCCCACCTCTATTATTGACAGCTCAATAGACTTGGGGGGGGAGGTGGTAGATGCTTTTAAATAGTGCTAAATAATGATATAATGAACATGCCTATATGAATATAAAAAAAAAATAGAAAAGAACACCGCGCGGCACCTTGCGCATTATCCTTGTGATGATTCTCACAGAAAAGTGCACTAGTTATAATCACCTTAAATTGCTGTGAAATTGATCACAGCACTCAAACAAATATTCAGCAATTGATAGCAAGCAGATCCTATCCGTGTATCCACGTATATTACAATGCAATAGTAAAGACCAATCCAAAGAAAACCTTCTATAGAAGTTAACAATGGACAAATAGATCCGCGCTTACCAGCCGTATTCTTGTTACATTCGTTTATTAGTAGCCTTTCACACAACGCTTTTCGAAACCATACAAGTTTCTTCTTCAAGTGGACAAAGGACAATATAAAATATAAATATAAAATCTCTAAAAACAGCTGTGATTCACTTTTCACCAAAATACATAAAAATTCTGGAAATCCTGATCGCTGCAGGTATTGATACCCACAATATGGTGAACAATCCTGTGACCTGTATCACATACAGCCTTCTAAAATTACTAGTAAGAGAGTAATGTCAGCTATAGAATACTTATAATAAGGATGGACTGAACTGGATTCATTTTTTTATTTCAGGTTTTTAATTAATTTTTCTATTCACATAAATAATATAAAGAAAACAATAAATTTGTTTCATTCCTTTTTATGTTTTTGAGTACTTCATTCATATGTTTGATATGTAAAGGGAACCTGTTGTTATGATTTTGTCCCATAAACCAATGGCCGTACCCGACAGAGCATCTCACCTGTTACCCAACGCTGTCTGCATGATGTCTGCACGCTGCCCTTACTTTTATTCAATATTCAAATGAGGATTTTGAAGTCAAGAGGGTGGAGAGCTAGTGTATAAAGTCAAGTTCTCTTCCCATCGCCTCCCTTAAGCCCTCAGACCATGTGACGTTCCAACTCCAGCCCAATGAAATTCCACAGTGGTTATCAAACTCAGCGCTGAATCCAGGTGTACATGCCCAACTTCATAGCAACACTGAGCGTTCACCAGGGACTCAATGAATCATCTCATCCAGTCGGCTTCAGTGCTGGGCATGCGCACCACTCTGATATAGCCTGACTGAAATGTGTCACTGAGGCCCCAGCGCATGCGCAGTGATGAAGTTGAGGATGTACACCGCTGAGCTTGCCAATTTCATGAGGCCGGTGCGCTTACATCACAGAATCTGGGGGCAGTACATTGCACCATAAGTGTGGTGTTTGGGTTTGGAGAGTTTAACTTTATATGCTAGTGCTCCACCCCCTTGACGTCAAATTGATAATTTACATATGGGACAAAAGGATAGAGGCAGTGCTCAGACATTATTCAGACAGCGTTCAGCAACAGGTGAGATGCTCTATTGGGTATTACTTTTTGTTTATGGGGCAAAATCATAAGGACAGGTTCTCTTTAGGTCAGCAGGTAATGCAATCCTGCCCGATGCTTTTTTTTTATATAGAATTATTATTATACAATATGCATTATAACAGAAGAGAGAAGTCGATATTTTAGTCTGAAGGTCATATCTTATAGACTAACAGGTGTTTTGCTCTGTGTTTCTTCCCACTGTTAAGAAAATATATGAATTTCTGTTAGGACAGGCCGGGGCCTCCGCTGTGCTGCTCAGAGGCGCCTGACCTGATCCCTGTCCAGTGCCGGAGTCACTGCTGGTTCTGGTGCCGGGGTAGGCCGAAGGCATCCGCTTGAGTGTGTGGAGGTTTCAGTTTCTCCCTAGCACCAGGACCAACACTTCCAGGGTCAGTGGCGGGCCTGAGGCTATTTAGGCTTCATTCTGGTCTCAGCATGCCACCGGTTATCTGTTTACCATCGGTATCAACTCCCTGCCTCTCCTGCTTCCTTCCTGTCACCTGACTCCTGTTCCTGTACTTGGATTCCCTGGATTGTTGACCTGGCTTGCTTTACAGACCTTCTCTCCATGATCCCGATTTGGCACCACCTGACCTCCTGTGTATGACCTTTTGGCTTTCTCCTGACTTCCCTTCTTGGATCCTGATTTGGCTACTCCGCTGACCTCCTGTGTATTACCCGGCTCTCCTAACTTTGCTGCTGCCTCTTCCTTCTGCTACCTCATGACCTCTAGTTAACGACTCGGCATGTCTGAATACAAATTGGCTTCCTTGGCTTCTGTGTGTCTTCCCTGAATTACCTTCCTGCACTCCTGCCATCCAGAACCATCCTGCTCTTCCAGACTTCATTCCAAGGTTAGCGTCTGGGTACTTCTGGGTCCTCTTCCTTGGGGTTCGCTGGGTGTGTGTCGCTCTCTGGGCAGTTGCAGATCTGGGCCCCGGACTTTTACCAAGTCCCACTCCACCATTAGGAGTTCTGATGAAGAACTCCGGGGCCTGGTTCCGCTCCAGTTAGGGGAGCAAATCACACCCAGGACTATTTTTGCCTCAGCGCTTTGGGGATTCTAGTTGCCCAAGACCTTACAGAGTTGTTTGTTGCATCAGATTCCTAACAATTTCTCTTTTTGTAGTATACCACTGGATTTTTCTTTCTTTTATATAATTATTATTATACAATACGTATTATAACAGAAGAGAGAAATCGATATTATAGTCTGAAGGTCATATCATATAACAGAATAGAGAAATCGATATTGTAATCTGAAGGTCATATCTTATAGATTAACAGGTGATTTGCTCTGTGTTTCTTCCCACAGTTACTTAAATATATGTATTTCTCTTTTTGTAGTATACCACCGGCTTGTTATAAGACACAGACCGCCAGTGGTGCGTGTTCCTAAATTCTATTCATATTGGGGACCCACTGGGGGACATTTACTAATCCTGATGAATATTTAGACCAGTGTTCCCCAATCTTTTCAGACACAGGCCACCCTGGAAAAATAAAATTCCTTGGTTTACCCCCACTAAATAATTTTTACCAAACAAACAATGTTGTTTGAAGACATGGGGCATCTTCCCAACCAGAGTGTCACGGCTCCATGGCGGGTTTCCAAGACACCCCTGATTTAGACAATGTAAACTTAGACTAGGACCTAATATAGAGTGACTGATGCTGTAAATTGGGGTAGACTGCCCGGTAGAGTTTATACTACTTATTTGTCTAACTTTGTGCAAGAATTTTGTGCCCCCTTTCCTACTAAGGCATGCCCCCTACCAGATGAGACGAAGAAGTGTCTAAAACAGAAAAGAGGTTGGCCATAAAATTATTTAGAAGCCATGTTTTCTTATCACACCTTTAAAGGGATCCTATCATTCAAACTCATTTTTTTTCTCACTAACACGTCGGAATAGCCTTAAGAAAGGCTATTCTTCTCCTACCTTATTTCTCCGCGCTGCCGTTTGCTTGAAATCCCTTTTTCGTCGGTATGCAAATGAGTTCTCTCGCAGCATTGGGGGTGGGCCCCAGCGCTCAAACAGCACTGGAGGCATCCCCAATGCTGCGAGAGAACTCTCCAGCGATGCCTCCATCTTCTTCAGGAACGTCCGCTTCACGCGTCTTCTTCCGGCACAGGCGGTCAAGCTTGTAGGCCTCGGGCATCAGGCAGAGCCAACTGCACATGCCCACAGGCCACAAGAAAATGGCCGCTTACTTACTGTGTAAGCGGCCATTTTTCTTCTGGCTGCAGGCATGCACAGTCGGCTCTGCCCAAGGCCAACAAGTTTGACCACCTGCGCCGGAAGAAGACGCGTGAAGAGGACGTTTCTGAAGAAGATGGAGGCGGTGCTGGAGATTTTTCTCGCAGCATTGAGGGCGTCTCCAGTGTTTATTGAGTGCTGGGGCCCATCCCCCCCCCCCCAAAACCGGGATTTCAAGCAAATGGCGGCGCTGAGAAGACATCGAAAGGTAGGAGAAGAATAGACTTTCTTAAGGCTATTCCGACATGTTACTGAGAAAAAAAATGAGTTTGAATTATAGGATCCCTTTAACTTTTTAGAGCGCTTAGTTACGTAAATGCTCAGTGAGTACATGATATCAATACCCGGCTCCATGATGTGACCTTCACACTTGTCCAGATATCAGGATTAGCACAAATAACTGAAGGACAACTGGTTAATGTGTATTAGTCCTCCATCATTCTCATATATATAAACCCCCAGGAGCTCAGATCCACAGGAAGGTCCTCTACCTCCTGACGTCTCAAAACTCCTCTCAGGAACCTCCAACCTTGACATTATGCAGGTGATTTTGGCATTGCTGCTCGGGATCGCTGTGGTTTCTGCAGCTCCTCAAGGTAATGTTGGTGACTATTCTAGTACTAACAGTAATAATAACTTCTAACACTATGAACAACTATTATCCAAGTCCAAAAACACAGAGATTTGATATTAAGCCCTTTTCATCCTTTCAATTTCTTTTCTATAGCCATTTTTTCTATAAGGGCTTGTTTTTTTGTGGTAAGAGTTGAATTTGCAAATGCCACAATTTTGAACTAAATTTTTTTAGCCAAAACATCTCAATTTATATAGAAGTTTGATGTTTAGACTTTTAATGGTCATTCTCTAAAATTCTCGGAGTTTTAACTGGATTCCTATGGAGTGACTGGACAGGACTGGGCCCATCATCTCCGATGGCCTTACAATAGTTACATTGGCATATAGGTCCTCGATTAGACGCACGTAACCCTAGAAATTTTTCACTTTTTCAAACATGATATTGCACTATGGTTACCCGTCAACTTTATCCCAAATCAAGGGCCACGACAGAAAGATGTAAAGTATTACACTGGATATGATGTGCTTGCTTTATTTCCTTCAGAGCGATGGGCCAATAACTACGATCAAGTTCTCAACTATCAGTGTCCGAGTCATCAGAGCATTAACTTAATTTTCAGGTAATAGAATATGTAAGTACTTTATGCAGATTGCCCTGGGGTAGCCAAGTAGGAGGGAGGTGGCTAGTGGGACATGTGCCCCCAGTGCTTTTTATAAGCAGGGTTGACAAAGTGACACCATAATTCCCACCATTGTGGGAGTGCCCTCTCCTCATCGTGTTGTAGTATAGAGGAGCTCATTGCCCGGCTTTACCCTGCTCTCAGGAGACGAAAAAAGCAGGTGCAGAATTGAAGAAAGCCATTCGATTAAAGCAATTTGATAGACCTATTCTTTCTATGTTAGGATGGAAGGTAACGTTTTATGGAAAAGACTTGTTCAGCCTGGCTGTAGTAGGTTTTGATTTCGGTGAATTTGGTTTCCCAAGTTCTTGTATTACTGGGGCTAAATCCTTAACCCACTTGCAGAAGGTTGTGTATACTCAACCATCTAGGGTGATATATGGGAAATGTGCCTAGCTATGGTATAATACTGTAGGTGTATTGATGTACCTTCAAATCAAAGGACCCCAGATAGGCCCCTTTAGCATCCAGGACTCCATAGCTGCTACTATGGCTATGGTTACACCCATGAGTAGATTTTCTGAGTACACCCCCCATGTAACTTCTCCTACACCATTACAAACCACTTTATCAATTACAGAATTTTATGTATTATATGAATGCTTATTAAAGTATTCCCACCCTCTTATCCCTCCAGCATCCATGATAATAAGCGTGAGGATCGTATCTGGGATTTCGGCTGTCAGAACACCTTTAATAACCCAGGTTCCTGTTCCTGGACGGGTTACGTCAATGACTTTGACCAAGAGTTCACTTTCACCTGTCCCTTTGGCACCGTCCTGAGTGGAATGGATAGTTACCATGATAATGGAAGAGAAGACAGGAGGTAATGGGAAGACTTTCGTGATTACAGCAGTTCATGTTTGAAGCCCCTGACGTTTTTTTACCCAATTGTTTTTCACTCCTATACATCTATGCTTAAAGGGGATGTCCAGGATATTTCAGTATAGTGGTTAGAGGCCCAGGAGGGTGATAAAAGAAAAACAGACAAAAAAAATCCCAAACATACTTACAGATGTTCCGGTGTCACAGGCTGATGTCCGGTCCCGGGAGTCCATGCCGCATGTGCCCGCTGACACCAATCAGCAGGCTAAGGAAAGGACACAGGATGTCGCTTGTGAATACCATAAGTGACGTCTTGGTTACTTTCCTTAGGCCACTGATTGGCTTCAGCAGTCACGTGCAGCGGAGACTTCTGCTGGAAAAGCCTCGGGGTGCTGCAGTGCTGGACAATGGCAAACAGCACTTTTCTCTCCGTATGTTTTGTGCGGCAACAGAACGGAAACCACATAGACCCCATTATAGTCTATGGGGTCCGGGGTTTTCCTTAGGTAACCGCTCTTTATGCGGATAGGTTTCCTTTCGGGGGGTCCCCAAGTAGATTCTCCGAATGGAAACCTGAATGCAGATATGAATAACGTCTGAGTCATGTGATCTCATTCTGACCTGCCGATATTTACAAACCTTTCACTGCTCCCAATCTCACTTTCTGCATGAGGAAACTGAATTTTTAGATTGATGTAGATTTTCCATATTGATTTAATTAATAGGAGGTATCAAAATCCTTTTCTGGTCAACTATGAAGATCTTGACTTATTTTGGCTGTGTCTGCCACTTGGCTTACTTATGTTAGGCCTGTTGTAGGAGTGAAGCATGATACAGAAATTATTTGGTATCCTTTCAGTCTCTATGTAATCCCCTGCCCCCATAGGACCTGTACTAGGCCTAACACCCCGTATTAGTTGTGCCTGAAGTGTTCCTTGAAATGAGAGGCTTACCTACAATGGTCCCCAGCAGATTCACCAAATAAAGGGATTCCAGTTCTCTATAAAATGTTTGAGGTACTAGATTTTCATGGTACAGCTTCACTAGGAAGGGTGAACCTTGAAAGACTCATTTTGCGAATAGTGTCAGGGTTCTCCTGCAGGTTTAGAGTCCACCCCATATTCCAGCTATAGCCCAATTGCAGACATCAGAAGTCCCCCAGGACATCACCAGGAACAAACACTGGATGCTGTAAGAGATCCCAGGAGAGGTTAGGAAAGGAGAGTATGACTGCTTATTACTTTTCTACACGTCTTCTGGGTTTTCAATAATTCATTTTTGGGGAACTCCAGCCACGAATCACTATACTCTGGGGTCTGAATTTGCCATATTTGTATGAATCTGTGGGGCCTTAGCCTAAAAAACAAAAAATTCTTCCTAGATGGAGATTCCTCTGCTGTCAAGGTGAGACGGCTGTCCAGAGAAACTGCCAGTGGAGCGGCTACATCAATGACTTTGATGGCTACCTAAGATGGGACGCACCTCCAAACCATTACCTTGTTGGGGCTCATAGTTACCATGACAACCACAGAGAGTAAGTATTTGCACCGGAATACAGGATATGATGCCTCCAATTTGATATTTCACTAACATGCCATAGATATTGATATCTATTGAATTTCTATATTTGGAACCCTTAAAGTGGCATTCCCACAAAAAATGTTATTCTTTGGCATATTAGAAAGATACATGATTGTAAATGATAGTGAAGGTTATATTTTTTAACCAGTAGCTGTATTTGTGAATTTAGACCGGGGGTAGACAACCTTCAGCACTCCATCTGTTGTAGAAATACAACTCTCAGCATGCAAATTTACTCTGCTGGTCTTGGAACCACCATGGAAGTGAATGGAGCATGTTGGGAGTTGTAGTTTCACAGAAGCTGGAGTGCCGAAGGTTGCTGATCCCTGGTTAGACTCTGACATGGGAGTTGGAGGCCAAATAGTGGGTACTTAGAGGCCTCCAGTCAGCCCCCACCACGGCGAACAGTAATAAGGAAGAATTCTACTTTCTCCTAAAGCCTAATCCAATGACTTACAGAGGCATCATATGGCGGCATATGTAATGTGGAATATTGTATAATAATATGGACCTGTAGAAAGTCCCGGTTTAGGAGTCAGGCTATTGTCTGCACTACTGAACTGCTATTATCATCATCACCATCTTTTCTTTCTTTGCTTGACTCTCAATCTTCTTTGTTTTGTAGGGACAGACGCTGGAATTACTATTCATGCGAGAAGAACTGAAATAAAACAGCATTTTTAATCAGAACACGTCCCGTTTCATATTATTTCTATCCCGGTGATACCGGAGGTTACCTCTAGAGGTGCTATGCTCTGCAGGTTACATTACTTTTTAGGCATTGCTCTGGGGAGATACTGTTTCTTTATGAAGAGACCACCAGGTGACAAGGCAGTCTTTTAGGTTATAAATCACCAATATACAGTCTCTTAGTGTCACACTTACTGCGAGCAGTATACATAGATGTTTCGATTGATTTTATGACGTTTTACAAGCCCAATCTGCTGTTATATGGGTTGTAGAATGGAGAAGGTGGAGATCAGCTCTATTGGGGATAACAAACCCTCTTGGTGATTATTTTCTAAGTCACAATAAAAGGCAAAGACACATTTACATTGAATAAACATCCACAGTATAAGGGGAAAAGTAAGTGACTCCTTCAATTTAATAACTTTTAGATCCCCTTTTGCAGTGATCAGCTCCAACAAGTGTTTCCTGGAGCTGCAGGAAATTTGCACAACGTTAGGGAGAAATTCTGGAGCGTTCATCCCCAAAAATATGTTTCAGTTCATCTATATTGTTGAGTTGCCTTGCACATGTCTGGGAAAGTTCTATAAAGATATTAGGTGGGGCAAGTAGGAGAAACCATCATAATATGAGAAATTCAGTCAGAGACTGGTAACATCACGGAGTGCGCCATCTAATGGATGGACATCATAACATAATATCTAACTCGCTCTATGTTACACATGATCATAAACCGAAATGTATAGAATTACCAAGCGTGGCCGCGCTAATTAAGAATTAGGGACATATGAGAATTCACATATTAGTCCTTGTGGACTCCAGAAATAGGTCAACTTGTCTTACGCCTTGTTTGCTACGTAATCAAGCTATGTATACCGAAAAACGTGGGGCAGCGTCTACGGCTTACGACTCAAAGGTCGAAAGATATCACAGGACAGTGATTGAGGGATATACCCCCAAGAAACACCAATAGCGCGCTCCCTTCAGTAAAAATCAGTTCTGGTACGCTGATGTATCAAAATAAAAAAGATTTATTTAAGATGACGCGTTTCAGGGGTCTCCGGTACCTGACAAGTACCGCCCCTTCATCAGATCCAGATGGAAATACAAACATAACACACATAAAAAGTAAAATTACAATGAATCATACAAACAATGAATAGCATATTTCACATAAAAAATTCCTATTTTTGCATAAAGGGTTAATACAAATCATGTGGTACAAATAGGGATGAGCCATAGCTTGTTGTCATCATTTACAGGATTCCCCCATTTTCATACAATGTAACTAGGACGTGTATTTACAATGATAGAAACAAGTCTCCACACTATACAAATATATCCACACAACAGGGGAAGCTCCTTCACACATCAGTTCTTGTCTCAATGTTCTGCTGTTTGTTTTGCCTAATTAGTCTTATTTCCATGGGCTTCACCTTATCTCTATGTACATAATAGATAACACATAGTGGCTGAATGGCAGCAAGTCTTATCTCCTAGATGGCAGTGCAGTCAGTAATTCTCTTACCTTTAGGAGTTCTAGAATGTTTGCACAGCGTTTGCTACACATGCTGATATATAGACTTGCCAAAAGACCATGAAAGTGCTTGTGCAGGTGACTCGCGGCTTTGAAGTGATGTGCGCATGCTCAGAGTTACTTATACACTCGTTTTCTGTATTGGACACGCTGCATCTGTCCACGGGTAAACCGCCAGACAGTGTGCATTTTCCTCAAACAGCACCCTAAGTGTAGGGTGTTAACACTATCAGAATATGTAGACACACATATGCTGAGAAAAAAAGTAGATATACTAGGAGTCCGTAGCAGCTAAGTAAGAGAAGAAAGAAGGAAGACTTCAGGATAATTTAGCTTTCTGTGCGGAGTGATCTTCACTTGGTCTGATGTACATTATACAGCCTGATCGTGGTTGGAAGGAAGGACTTGCAGTAGCTCCTTCTCACACTTGGGGTGACGCAGACGGTCACTTACAGTGCTCCCAAGTGCCACCAAGGTCTCATACATGGGGTGGGATTTGTTCTCCCGCATGGAGCTCACCACAGACAGTATCCTTCTGTCACCCACCACCTGTACTGGGTCCAGGGGGCTCCCCAGACAAAACTGGCCCTTCTGATCAGCCTGTCAAGTCTGTTTCTGTCCCTGGTTGATATACTGTTCCCCCAGCAGGCCAGACCGAAAAAGATGGCTGAAGCAATCACAGAATTGAAAAAGGCCCTAAGAAGTGGCCCCTGGACTCCGAAGGCCCTCAGCCTCCTGAGCAGGTAGAGTCTGCTGTGGCCCTTTCTGTGCCACACACCCAGTTGATCAGCCCAGTTCAGTAAATTATTGAGGAGCACACCCAGATACTTATAGGTCTTGACTATCTGAATGAAAGTCCCTTGGATCTCCACCGGGGTCGGAGCACCTCTCCATTTGCTAAAGTCCACCACCATCTCTTTGGTCTTTCCAACAATAATCCTGAGGTGGTTCAGTTGGCATCATTCAACAAAATCCCGGTTTAAGTCTCTGTATTCCCTATCGTCACCATCAGTGATGAGGCCTACAATTGCAGAGTCATTGGAGTACTTCTGTAAGTAACAGCTGGATGAGTTGTGCCTAAAGACAGCAATGTACAGTGTGAATAGGGGCAAGAACTGTACCTTGTGGTGCCCCCGTACTACAGATCGCAGTGTCAGACACACAGTCCTGGGCTCTCACATACTGAGGGCGGTTTGTGAGGTAGTCTAGTATCCAGTTAGACAGGTGATGGTCCACACCACCCAGGTTCAGCTTGTCCCTCAGTAGCCCTGGCTGAATGGTGTTGAACGCACTGGAGAAATCAAAGAACATTATTCTCACAGTGTTCCCAAGTTTCTCCAGATGAGAGAGAGATCTATGAAGAAGGTGGATGATGGCGTCATCTACCCCAATGCCCGACCGATAGGCAAACTGGAGGGGGTCCAGAGCGGAACACACTAGAGGGCGTAGGTGTGTAAGGACCAGTCTCTCTAGGACCTTCATTAGGTGGGATGTCAGTGCTACAGGTCGGTAGTCGTTGTAGCCCATCGGGTTGGGTTTCTGTGGGAATGGTACCACACAAGATGTTTTCCACAGTTGTGGTACCACTCCCAGCTTTAGACTCATATTATACATGTGCATAATAACACCACACAGCTGCTCTCTGCACATTTTAAGAACTCTTGTGCTTATCCCATCATGCAATTTTGATTTAACGTGAATGTTTTATTAAAAGAATGCAATAAATGTATATTAGTTGCTAAAAGTGGAAACCAAACATTAAATTATATGCATCAAACCTCCTGAAAATAAGAGTTCAACATGTGCAGAGTTAATTCATATCACTATGGCCTACACCTGCATGCACGTGTCTTCAGAAAATCACCAGAACTATACTTACCTGGCAGGGGAGATTCCATGAACACCAAGGTGGCTCTCCCAGGGTGAGGCTCATCCATTGCACTCTGGGTGTGCTGACCCCTGCAATTTCCCCAAATGTGGGAAACTCAACTGCATAATTTGTGGTAGTGGGGGACTGCGTTCGCGCTTTCCCCTGGAAAAAAAAAAATCACCAGAACTGGAAGGAATAAAAATCTGCATTGAAGCTGGAAATGTTAAAAAAGTATCATCCTATAAAATGTAGGGATTACACACTGTGAAAAGCAAGTGAACCCCTAAACCCTATATATTATTCGAAAGCAGACAACCTTAAGATTATATATTTCTCAATGGGTTATCAATAGCCACATCCACCTTCATGCAACTTACAAATTTTTTTTTTTTTAAGTGCACAAACACATATTTGCACCTAAAACTCATGTTCAATCTTACATTCACATACAAAATACATTTAAAATAATAGCTTAAGGTGTAGACATTGTATATATATATATATATATATATATATATATATATATATATATATACACACACTATATATACCGCAAACATCAAGTACAACAAGAGCTTGGACTCTCAAAAACACTAATACAGAAAACAAGCAGGATTTTGTTGTTATTCACTAATATGTTAAAAAGTTATACTGCACCTAGCAAACTATGACACCAAAATCTGCCATATATACATACCGAATATATAAACACAACTTATTATTTCATATATACAACCACCTTCATGCAACTTTGCAGCAAACAGAGATTACAAGCAAAAATTGCACAAAAATTCTAATTTGTCACTGAAGTGCTGCTCAAGTAATCCCTTTCAGCAAACAAACTGTACTTTCTAAAAAACTGCAATATGTGAGGAGTTCATACATACAACACATGTATATATTTACAGGGGCGGGTGTTAAACACCTAAATCACAGAAAAGCGTCAATCAATTTTGTGCATGCAAATTTAATAGGACTTTACATAAAAATGTCATTTTCCATTCCCCTATAAAAATTTTAGCAATTTATACCTTCATCTCTAGAGATAATTGTTATTACTATTATTTTAGGTGTAACGGACATCGCTAGAGACATATTTTAATGTAGAAAGCTCAGGTATGGACAGGACAGGGATTGGGTGAAGTCAGGGCCGGCGTCAGCGCACGGCATAGTCGGGCAAGTGCCGGGGCCCACAGAGCCTCTGGGGGACCCCCGGCACTTGCCTGTCAAGATTTCAGCTCATCGGCGTCCGTCCGCCGATGAGCTGGAATACATACGCGATTAAAGCAGGAGCTGTGAGTTCAGCTCCTACTTTAAAGCTCCGGCCCGGCTTGCGTGTGTAGGCGCGATGACGTCATCACGCCTACACACGCAAGCCGGGCCGCAGCTAAGCTGGAGCTGAACTCACAGCTCCTGCTTTAATTGCGTATGTGACTGGAGAGAGGAGCGTCGGGGGATCGATGGAAGGTGAGTGATGGAAGGTGAGTATAAGTGTTTGTTTTGTATTAAATATAAAGGTGGAACATAATGAAGGGGGCCCATGAAACTGGGGGGCAAATGAAGGGGAGGGGGGGAACGGCATGACACTGGGGAACATGAAGGTGGTGGGGAGAGAACGGCATGTAACTGGGGACAAAGATGGAAGGGGCCCAATGAAACTGGGGGGCAAATGAAGGGGAGGGGGGAACAGCATGACACTGGGGCAGATGGGGGGGTGGAACAGCATGACACTGGGGCAGAGACGGGGGACATGAAACTGTGGGCAGATGAAGGGGGAGAACGTGATGAAACTGGGGACAGAGATGGAGGGGGGACATGAAACTGGGGGCAGAGGAAGGGTGTATATGAAACTGGGGAGAGATGGAGGGGGGCATATAATTTACGGGTGACTGTAGGAGGATTGTACTGTGTGGGAGCACATGATAAATGAATGAGAATGGGTGGAATCAACAAAAGTGGGTGGAGCCAAATTTGCAGCGCCGCACATTTTGCTCCTCTTTCTTCTCTTTAAAAATTGGGAGGTATGGCGTTGGTGACGCCACACTCCTGCATGACGTCACTTGCTTCATCTGCGACGCACAGTGTCTCGACTCCCCCGCCTCCTTTACAAGGGGGCCCACTGAGGCTCTGTCGCCCAAGGGCCCATAAAAACCTGGAGCCGGCCCTGGGTGAAGTGTAAACTTTATCCATGACTTTGTGTATATCTTGTGTAAGTCAGGCTTGTCAAACATGCGGCCCTTTACATGCATATCTGCGGCCCGCACAAAAGTCTCAAACTTTGTCCCTAAACTTTAGAGACAAAGTTTGAGACTTTTGTGCGGGCCGCAGATGTACAAAGAAAGTGAGCAGTGGATTGGGGCGACCCTGCTGGACGCAGCGCTGCTCCAACGGCCGCCCCTCACCCTTCGCAGAGAGCAGGTCTCCTCCCTCCGCCCCGCTCCCTCCTCCCCACACGCCGGGTGACGTGGCCACATAATCAGGCCCGCACCCGATGTGTGCCTGCGTCCTACGCGGTCTCACAAGACCGCTGCGCAGGCTGAAGAGCAGAAGCAGGTAAGCTTCTGCAGAAGAAATTGTGATTTTTCAAATATTTAATCCCTATCCTAGGGATAGGGGATAAATACTAGATTTATGATGATGGGGGGGGGGGGGGGGGGGGGTTTGGAGTGCTGGGGAAGGGTTGGAATGCTGGGGGAGGGGGGCTTTTTGATGTCTGTCTGGCCCTTCCTTGGGCTTGAGGACTGTTTTTTTTCCCACCCACCTTGTAATTCTTTCACTTGGGGGTTAATTGGAACATTACAGTCTGTAGTGCTCCTATTAACACCCAAGTGCAAGAATTGCAAGTGGGTGGGAAAAAACAGTCCTCAGGCTCAAAGAATTTGAGAGCAAGTTCACATGGGGTCCTTCGGTCCGTACCCTGAGGCGGAGGCCGCCTCATGTTCCGGACCAAAATACGAGTAGCTGTGACTAGATGCCGGTGCAAATGAATTGGTCTACTCGGGAGGGAGTGTCTTCAGGCGGATGTCGCGAGGCAAATCTGCCTGATAGAATGAGTATCTTGCTTCTTTTTCCGGCAACCGTCTTTTTGGTCAGGATTTTGAGGCGGATACAGGGACTTGCAATCAAATGACTGCAGGTTCAAACCACCTAGGGGGAAGGGGCAATAAAATAGTGAAAAAAAAAAAAGCTTTAAAAAAATAAAATAAATTAAACTTCTAAATCACCTCCTTTCTCTAGAATACATAGAAAAGTAGAAAATTACTGTGAAACACATACACATTACGAATCCCTGTGTCCGAAAATGCCCGCTCTACTGATATTTTTCAAACCGCCGTGGGGTTTTTTTTCACCGTTTTGCCTGATTTAAATAAAAGGTAATCTAAGCAATAGACATTCCCCAAAATGGTAGAACTAAAAAGTACATCTGGCCACACACAAAAAAAACAGTCTATGGATCTCCGTACAGCTGCAGGGTCACCTGTCAATGTGGTCACCTCCCATATATTAAATATTTTACCATTTTTTTGCTTCAAAATTTTTTTCCCCTATTTTCCTCCTCTAAAACCTAGGTGCGTCTTATAGTCCGAAAAATACGGTAACTAAAAAATTACATCTGGCCCTGCAAAAAAAAAACTCAATGTGGCCTTGCAGCTGTTGCTAAACTACAAGTCACATACATTAAATATTTTACCATTTTTTGCTTCAAAATTTTTTTTCCCTATTTTCCTCCTCTAAAACCTAGGTGTGTCTTATAGTCCTGTGCATCTTATACTCCGAAAAATACGGTGTGTATATATACAGATATAGATAATAGACGTGCATTGCAGATAGGCCTGGGAGCCTACAGTAGTAGTGTAATAAAATGGAGACTTAGTGGCAATACCCAACTGTTACTATCACTGCAAATGTGGGGAAAGGGTTAAGGAATAAATTAAAGCAATTGTAATGGCAGAAGACACAAAAGTAAAAATCCAGATGAAAACTCCATGTGGGAGGCTCATTACCATACAATTATTTAATCCTAGACACTTTTCTTATACAATGGATACTGCCATGGTTAAACATATTAATAAAGTCTTTTGAGGTGTGAATCAAAAACAATAGCCAGAGATCCCAGCCATGTATTAGCCTGACAATGGCCATGTCTTCAGTCATTGAGTTGGTAATGTTAATCAAATCAGACGAGATAAGGAAAACTAAAAGAACAAAGAAAATCCATTCAAAGCTTCTCCAGGTGTCTGGACATTTTTTACATTCAGAAACTTTTCCTTAGAAATGTAAAAACCTTGTAAGGCCATCTAATATCTAGTGATGGACACAAGAAACAGGATATTCCTTCATTCTTAATTGTCTACATGAGAGATAAACTAGTGAAATATTAATAATTACTAAATAGTGTCATCTCAGAGATCAGCACATGGGGAGACTCTTCTAAGAGGGGTCACATGGGGAGACTTCTATTCCACGAGACTCTTTCTCTTCTAAGGCCTCATTCACATGTCTACATCCACAAAGGTGTGAGGTCTGTGGTTTTCCACACACAGCACCCCACTTCTTGGTCAATCCAATTTTCATGTCTTTCTTACGTTCATCCTAGATTTTGTGTTTCTCTGGGATAGTGAAAAATAGATGCCATTTTTTTATTAGACTCCTGGTCTTTCACTGATCTGATGCATCATAGAGAAGAAGAGACAAGCCATCTGTATAAACACATTGAAATGAAGGGGTACGCAGGGTGTCCATGAAAAATGGGGACGCCATATGTATAAAAAGAAAAAAAATATATGAATAAGGCCTAAGAGAAATTCTCATGTGAAGTGACTTGTTGGTCTGGGTTTTTTTTTTTTGCCTCATCCATGTGACAATCACAGGGACATTTTAGTTCCCTTGAAGATTAATGGGCGCATTGAGGTGTCTATTTCTGTATCCATCAAAACAAAAAAAAAAAAAAAAAAAACGGACATGTGTATACACCCATTCACTCTCATGGATTTAAAATCAGCCATTTTATTCAGTCGTTGAATGAGGTGACAAATAGAATAACTCGTCCATTTTACACGAACATTAGGTCCGAGGTAATCAGAACTGTCACATGTATACAGCGAAACCACACATTGTGAGAAAGTTGTGGTTTTTATTTTAGATTTTGCTGCATTGTTAGAGGGCCTGGTCTGTATTCTGGGGTCTAGTCTGAGGAATTTATTCTGGGGTCTCCATTTCTATAAGAAGTCTGTGTTTCTTTAGAGGACTGGTCTGACTGTATTTATATAGGAGCTCTAGGGTTAATACTCATGCTAGGATCCGCTATAATTATGGGATCTGTATTTATTTGGGGATTTCTACTCTAGGAACTGTCCTGAGATTTTGGGGGTCTGGGAGACTAAATTTATTCAGGAGTCTGAATTTGGAGGACTTTTATAATCTGCAGGCTGTTTGGGGGAGGGGTGGGGTCTGTATATATTGAGCCTATAGCTTTAGACTTTTTTATTTAGGGGTCTACATATATTTTTGGGATTGTACTTATTTTGATGTCAATTTTTTATTTTTTTTTTGTGATGGGTTTAGCAGTGTTTGGGTGCATAGCTTTCAAAAAAAGTTGAGACAATACTTATTGAGTCTAGCCTTGAAGATGTCCATAGATGTCCTTAGTGGGCATTGTTTAGGGTGGCCAAGGGGTGGGAGAAGAGGTGTGGCATAAGCCCAGAGCCCAACTGTACAGCCGGGGGATGGGATAGGGACACAAAATAAAGAGAGAGAGAGAGAGCACAGTTACTCTAAAAGGTGTGGATTGACAGAAAGAACTGCAAGGAGAACAGCAGAGAAGGACAGAGATAAAGGTTAGAAGGTAAGGACAAAACTTTTTGAATTCCTTGTGAATATGTTCAGTATTAGTGTACATGTATAGATATAATCATGTTCTTATATCCAGAGCGCACACAAACCTTTTAAACAACTCTTTAAGGATAAGTTCACACAGTGGAATGTGCCACTAAAAAATCCACCTACCACTTATTTCAATGGAAGGCAGACGCTTCTTCTGTCTGATACTTGATTTTTTTTCAGTTAGTGGACAAAAGAAGCGTCTTGGTCCATCTTTACCCAAACCTTCCATTGAAGTAAAGGTGACTAGTAAATCTTTGGGCAGGAAATTTCTTAGGCAAATCCTCAATGTGAACTGACCCTAAAAAGAGCAAAAAAAATGTTGGTGGGGGAGATTTATGAAAAAGTGTTTAAAATAAAAATAGTCTTTTTTGCCCATAGCAACCAATCACAGCACGGCTTTCGGTTTTCAAAAACACTATCAGAAATTAAAGCTATGCTGTGATTGGTCGCTTTACAAAATCTTCAACATCACATCCAAGAATCCTGAGTGATCTATTGCTACTAAGCTTTAGTGGTAGGGGTCCACTTTATAGGAATGTGTCGTCATTTATAATATGGTTATTATTTTTTTAAATGTCTTATATTATTGATTGTAGATTTTATAAATGTTATTTTCTGTACATGATTATGGGGGCGGCCATCTTGCCTGAGCTTCATCCGCACTCACTTATGCTAGATTCACAACTGCATTTGGGTTTCTATTTGGGGGTCCACTTGGGGACGTCCCGAACGGAAACCTAATCCGCTGAAAAAAGTGGCTACCCATGGACCTCATAGACCACAATGGGTTCTGCCGGGTTTCCACCCGAAAAGGGGCAAAAAATGTGGAGCTAAAAGCTTCAGGGGGAATGGGGAATGGAATCCCCCAGTGGAGTGCAGGCGGAGGTGTGAACCTAACCTTAACAGTATTTCATGTTTTTGTTTTTTATGCTTTTAGTGAAATATTAGAAAATATAGCTGTTGTGGTGCAGTAAAATTGTGTTTCTTTTTCTGCAGTTTTTAATGTGGTCATCATTTTTCTAGGTGAAATATGTTAAAGGGGTTGTCTAGTTTCAGACAGATATATGTTGTTGTTTGTATAATGAAAAGTTGTGCAATTTTCCAATATACTTTCTGTATCAATTCCTTGCGGTTTTCTGCTTGCTGTTATTCATTCTGCTTAGGGTTGGTTCACACTAGCATTTGTATTCCGTCCGGAAGGAGTCCGCATGGAGACCCCCGGATGGAATATATACGCTAGTGTGAACCAACCCTTACTTCCAGTGGATACAAATCAGTCCATGGTCGTGTGATTTATGGTCCATGGTTGCGTAATGGACTTACAAGTGCCTGGCCTGTTACCAGGTAGATGTCTAATTGCTGTGCTGTGCCTGTAATGAGTCGTACACCTACGTGTCCATCACATCCATCCCATTAAAGGGATTCTGTCATTAAAATGAGATTTCTTCTCGATAACACATAGGAATAACCTTAAAGGGGTATTCCCATCTACATAATTATTTCTAAATTTGTAGATAATTAAAAGTTAAACATTTTTGCAAATATAAGTAATTAAAAATTCTGCAGAGTTTTAACCCTTTCCCGCCAATGGCATTTTTTGATTTTCGTTTTTGACTCCCCTCCTTCTAAACCCCATAACTTTTTTATTTCTCCACTCCCAGAGCCATATGAGGTCTTAATTTTTGCGGGACAAATTTTTCTTCATGATGCTACCATTAATTATTCTGTATAATGTACTGGGAAGCAGGAAAAAAATTCAGAATGGGGTGGATTTGAAGAAAAAATGCATTTCTGCGACTTTCTTACGGGCTTTGGTTTTACGGCGTTTACTGTGCAGCCAAAATGACACGTCCCCTGTATTCTGTGTTTTGGTACGGTTCCAGGGATACCAAATATATATGGTTTTATTTACATTTTGACCCCTTAAAAAAATCCAAAACTGTTAAAAAATTTTTTTTTCTAAAAGTCGCCATATTCTGACAACCGTAAGTGTACGTGGATGCATAGGGCGTCTGTTTTTGCGGGGCCGGGTGTACTTTTTAGTTCTACCATTTTCGGGAAATGCTATTGCTTTGATCACTTTTTATTCAAATTTTTATCAGAATCAAAACAGTGAAAAAATGGCGGTTTGGCACTTTTGACTATTTTTCCCGCTACGGCGTTTACCAAACAAGAAAAATATTTTTATAGATTTGTAGAGCGGGCGATTTCGGACGCGGGGATACCTAACATGCAGGTGTTTCACAGTTTTTCACTACTTTTATATGTGTTCTAGGGAAAGGGGGGTGATTTGAATTTATAATCCTTTTTATATTTTTATATACTTTTAAAAATTTTTTTTTTTTTTTTGCATTTATTAGAACCCCTAGGGGTGTTGAACCCCAGGGGGTCTGATCACTAATGCAATGCATTACAATGCTAATTCATTGCAAAAAAATCTTCCTTTCTTTTGCAGGCTGCATAGACCAGCCTGCAAAAGAAAGAGCTTGCAGACAAGCCTGGGAGCCTTGTAAAGGCTCCCAGCTGTCATGCCAACGTGACGTCGGCCCTGGAGTATGCTCCAGGAGCCGGCGATCACCGTCAAAATGGCGGCGCCCATGCGCCGCCGGGAAAATGGCGCTTTTGACTGTGGCGCCGGAGGGGTTAATACCTCCAATCGGTCCAGAGACCGATCAGAGGCATTAAAACCGGTTGTCTATTGCTTAAAGCAGTAGACACCCGGCGGCTATGGCGGCCGCCCGGCTCCCGGGTGGTTGCCATAGTTACACACCCGATATGCGATGTACTATGCGGCGGATGTCAGAAAGGGGTTAAAGACTTCCTCTGCAGAATTTTTAATTACTTATATTTGCAAAAATGTTTAACTTTTAATTATCTACAAATATAGATATGATTATGTACATGGGAATACCCCCTTAAGAAAGGCTATTCTTCTCCTACCTTTAAATGTCTTCTTCGCGCTGCCGTTCAGTAGCAATCTGTATGCAAATAAGCTCACTTTGCATTTTGTTAATAAACCTTTGAACAGTAATATATATGAACTGCATTTAATTACTTTTCTCTCTTCTTTCAGCCATGGCGTCCAATGACCTGAGAGATGAGCTACTCTGCTCCATCTGTTGTAGCACCTATACAGATCCTGTAATGCTGAAATGTGGACACAACTTCTGCCAGATCTGTATTGATCGTGTGCTGGATAAACCGAATCGGTCAGGAGTTTATTCTTGTCCTGAATGCAGAAAAAGGTACCGGCAGCGGCCTGAACTGATGAAGAACTTTCCTTTACGTAACATACTGGAGAATTTCAAGTCTGCTCAACCAACACAGACACAAACAGGGATCTTCTGTACTGACCTGGACAAGAGGAAATGTTCTGTCCATAAGAAGATCCTGGAATATTACTGTACTGAGGACTCTGCTTGTATCTGTGCCTATTGTTTAGCAGAACATCGAGGACACCAGGTGGAGACGCTGGATGAGGCCTCTGAGAAGAAGAAGGAGAAACTGGGTAGCGTTCTCCAGAGACTGACCAAAAATAGATGGGAAATAAAGAAGAAAGTCCATAATCTGGAACAAAGCAGAGATATAGCTCAACAAAACACAACTGCATCAGTCTTGAGAGTCAATGCAGTGTTTGCAGACATCAAGAGACACCTTGGCAAAAAGAAAGAGAGGATCCTGAGTGAGATCTCCAAGCAGAAAATGGATGAGACATTGAAAGTCTTTACTCTGACCCAAATACAGGAAAAAAAGAAGGACGAGTTGTGCAGAAAGATGAGGCGCATCGAGGAGCTGTGTAACAGGACTGATCCACTGAGTGTCTTACAGGAACCAGACACAGGTGACTTTTGTGAACCTGAGGAGGAGGAAGTTGATGATGATCAGGAAACAGGAGAACATGATACACAGTCCCCAAATTTAGATGATATGGATATGGCTGTGATCTCAGACAGAATACAAAAATTAAGTGACATAATAACCGGTATGAAAAGTGAGATCTATGTGGAGGGTCCTGCAGACATATTAATGGATGTAAACACGGCTAATAATTATGTCCATATATCAGACAACTGGAAAATTATAACCTGGACAAAAAACAATCAAAATCGTCCAGAAACAGCAGAGAGATTCAAAGATACTCCCCAGGTGATAAGCAACGTAAGGTTTTCCTCTGGACGACATTACTGGGATGTGAAGGGCGGTAGAAAAGGTGAATGGGCTGTGGGGATGTGTTATCCCAGTATGGCCAGGAGGGCCAATAATTCATGTATTGGAGATAACAAGAAGTCCTGGAGTTTGGACTGTTTTGATAAAGAGTTTTCCGTTACTCATAATGGTATCAGACGCGTGATACCTGAAAAATTATTTACAGACAGTTATAAATTCAGGATCTGTCTGGATTATGAGGCCGGGCGGCTGTCCTTCTATGAGCTGTGTGACCTCATCAGGCACTTACACACCTTCACTGACACCTTCACCGAGCCCCTTCACGTTGCCATATATATTTGGCAGAGTTCTTTAACATTATTAGGGGCAGGTAGGAACTAAGAGAAACCAACATCCCCTAAAATTTCTGATCACAGACTGGTGACATCACAGAGAGCAACATCTAATGCATAACTAGGTTGAAGAGGCCAAGCGTATATCTGACTGCCTCATGTTACACTTGATGATATCTTTGTTTCCTGTCATAATTTTTGGTCCGACCCCCCCTACTGTGTACCTATATATCACATTGATTGTTCTTACCTCCTGTATGTATTTCCCTGTATGAAGAATTTGATCAATGATTATTAATAAATCTTCTTAAAAGCTTACAGCTCAAAATTACTGACTTCTTTGTGGAACATTTCTGTGAAAAGTGCTGTGGGAAAATCTACAATGTGTTTCTACTGTTGTCTTTTTCGCAGTGCTTTAAGGGTTGGTTCACACTAGCTCTTGTATTCCGTCCGCATGGAGACCTCCCCGGACGGAATGCAATCGCAATTGCAAGCGATGTGCTTGCAAAGCACATGGAGCCCATAGACTATAATGGGCTCCATGTGCTTGCCGTACACTGCCCGCATGAATGAATTGTGCGGGCAGTGTGCGGCAAACACACGGAACTCACTATAGTTTATGGGCTCCGTGTGCTTAACTGCACAGCGCTTGCATTAGCGTTGGTATTCCGTTCGGGGGGGGGGGGGGGGGGGGTCTCCATGCAGACTCCTTGCGGATGGAATACAAGCGCTAGTGTGAACCAACCCTTAGGCTGTGGATCGCTACAAGGGGCCTTGCCATAGGCTAAAGCCCCATGTTGCAGAAACAGTGCAAACACTGCAGAAAAAAATGCGTTTCCATTCACACATTGCCTACAAAAACACAGCGGAAAAGCTGTTTTTCCAAAAACTCCTGTGTTTTTGAAAATTGCAGCAGGTCGGTTATACCTGCGGCAACACTCACATTTCCCTATAGGTTTAATATGGTGAGTGAGGTGCAAGAAATGGCCTAGTGCCAAACATGTGCTTCAACATCATCCCTCTATTGCAGAAAACTGGTGTAGAAAGACTGCAGCCTCTTCATAAATCTGTCCAGGAACCAGAATGGAAATCTACACCATGTAGGAGCACACATAGAGTCTATTATAAGTTGCACATCACATATTAGCACAGGTATAGGGAGAATCTCATAGCTGCGGTCTCATATCTGCAGTCACATATTATCACAGGGGTCTCAGAGCTGCAGTCACAAATACTCTTCTCACAGATGGCGGCCATATTGCTACACAGAAATGTCTCTTTCGTGTTCAGACGACCTCAGGTCATTTACCTATTTGGGGAACATTTTGTTCCTCTCTCCTGAAAGATGGTTCACATATTGTAGCGCCATCTCCAGGTACCTGGTATACTGCAGGCTCTCACAGCTGTAGGTCAGCTCACAGGTAAGTCACAGCCATATGAGGGGCAAATAAAGGAAAATCCTCTCCTGAGTGAGCGACACTCAGAAACCCACAATTTACCTCAGAAACCTGGTGTGTGTAATAATGTGCAGACCTCAGTATACAGTAGTATACAGCCCTCCTCGTATATACAGCAGTATACAGCACTCCTCTTTTATACAGAGATACTTCAATTATACAGCACTATACAGCCCTCCTTGTATATAGAGATACCTCAGTTATACAGCAGTATACAGAGCTCGTTGTATATACAGAGATACCTCATATATACAGCAGTATACAGCCCTCCTTGTATATAGAGATACCTTAGTTATACAGCAGTATACAGCCCTCTACATATATACAGCAGTACATAGCCCTCTTCATATATATACAGCAGTATACAGCCCTCCTTGTATATACATAAGTATACAGCCCTCCTGATATATACAGTGATACCTCCATTATACAGCAGTATACAGCCCTCCTTGTATATAGAGATACCTCAGTTATACAGCAGTATACAGCCCTCCTCATATATACAGAGATACCTCATATATACAGCAGTATACAGCCCTCCTTGTATATAGAGATACCTTAGTTATACAGCAGTATATAGCACTCCTCATATATACAGAGATACCTCATATATACAGCAGTATACAGCCCTCCTTGTATATAGAGATACCTCAGTTATACAGCAGTATACAGCCCTCCTCATATATACAGAGATACCTCATATATACAGCAGTATACAGCCCTCCTTGTATATAGATACCTTAGTTATACAGCAGTATACAGCCCTCTACATATATACAGCAGTACATAGCCCTCTTCATATATATACAGCAGTATACAGCCCTCCTTGTATATACATAAGTATACAGCCCTCCTGGTATATACAGAGATACCACAGTTATACAGCAGTATACAGCGCTCCTCATATATAGAGATACCTCAGTTATACAGCAGTATACAACCCTCCTTGAATATATGGATATACCACAGTTGTACAGCAGTATACAGCTGTACTCCTATATACAGAGATATCACAGTTGTACAGCAGTATACAGCTGTACTCCTATATACAGAGATACCTCAGTTATACAGCAGTATACAGCTCCCCTTGTATATACAGAGATACCGCAGTATACAGCCCTCCTCATATATAGAGATACGTCAGTTATACAGCAGTATAGAGGCCTCCTCATATATATAGCAGTATACAGTCCTCCTCATATGTACAGAGATACCACAGTTATACAGAAGTATACAGTGCTCCTCATATATAGAGATACCTCAGTTATACAGCAGTATACAGCTCTCCTCATATATACAGAGATACCACAGTTATACAGCAGTATACAGCCCTCCTTACATACAGTGATAACTCAGTTATACAGAAGTATACAGCCTTCTTTATATATACAGCAGTATATAGCCCTCTTCATATACACAGCAGTATACAGCCCTCCTCATATATAGAGATACCTCAGTTATACAACAGTATAAAGCCCTTCTCATATATAGAAATACCTCAGTTATACAGCAGTATACAGCCCTCCTCATATATACAGTGATACCTCAATTACACAGCAGTATACAGCCCTCTTCATATATAAGATAAGATAATCCTTTAATAGTCCCACATTGGGGAAATTTCAGAAGTATATAGCCCAGTATATAGCCCTCTTCATATATACAGCAGTATACAGCCCTGCTTGTATATACATAAGTATACAGCCCTCCTGCTATATAGATACCTCAGTTATACAGCAGTATACAGCCCTCCTCATATATACAGTGATACCTCAGTTATACAGCAGTATACAGCCCTCCTGCTATATAGAGATACCTCAGTTATACTGCAGTATACAGCCCTCCATGTATATACATACGTATACAACCCTCTTTATATACAGTGATATCTCAGTTGTACAGCAGTATACAGCCCTCCTCATATATACAGAGATACCAGTTATACAGCAGTATACAGCCCTCCTCATATATACAGTGATACCTCAGTTATACAGCAGTATACAGCCCTCCTCATATATACAAATATCTCAGTTATATAGCAGTATACAGCCCTCCTGGTATATACAGATACCTCAGTTATACAGCAGTATACAGAACTCCATGTATATACAGTGATACCTCAGTTATACAGCAGTATACAGCCCTCCTCATATATACAAATATCTCAGTTATATAGCAGTATACAGCCCTCCTCATATATACAAATAACTCAGTTATACCGCAGTATACAGCCCTCCTGGTATATACAGATACCTCAGTTATACAGCAGTATACAGAACTCCATGTATATACAGTGATACCTCAGTTATACAGCAATATACAGCCCTCCATGTATACAGTGTTACCTCAGTTATACAGCAGTATACAGCTCTCCTTATATACAGATATCTCAGTTATACAGCAGTATACAGCCCCCCATGTATATACAGTGATACCATATACATACATATATCTGATAACTGACTATATACTATACTACATATTAGTCAGACGTTCCTCAGTCACAGATACACAGGGAGGTCTCTCAGTAATTCTAGGACTGCTGTGTGACTGGACATGCGGATTATCCGGGTTATTAGAGAAGAGGTGACCGCACACTTACATTCCTACTTACATATAAGGCACAGGGAGGACATTAGGGGAGATTTGGTAAAATTCTGTGGAGAAAAATCCACCAAATCTGGAGCTTTACCAGGGACCATCTGTGTGAGGAGAATCCAGCCTGGGCGGAGCTTCACCTCAGGGGAAGACATAACCAATCAGGACTCAAGTGAGGAAAGCTCCAGCCAACCAGGACTCATATGAGGAAAGCTCCAGCCAATCAGGGCTCACCTTTAGGAAGGATCCACCTGCACAGCAACGCGTTCACTTTCCTGACAGAATTTAGGAGGCAGTGCTCTGCACCCACCGGCTATTGCTAAGGGACTGACATGAAACTTCTACAGGTGACAGAAAGGGACATAAAGGATACAGTGAGTTTATTTTGGAGTGGTGCAGTTCTTTATATCAGCCACTAGGTGTCAAACTAGTCCTAAAGATACAGAGATGTCTCTGGTGTCCTCCATTGTGGTCCGGTCCAGCATCTCCAACACAAGTCCTGAGGCCTCAGCAGCTTAACCACTTCAGTACCGGGCTAATTTGTGGCCCAGAACCAGACACATTTCCAGGTTTTTTGTATGTTCCATTTTGAGGGCTGTGACGTTTTTTATCATTTGCGATATTGCACTCATTTCTGCCTCTTTTTTTTTTCGGTGGCACATACAGCTTTATTTTTTTATTTTTTTTATTTATTTTTGCAAGTGTTTTTTTAATATCTGGGAAAATATCAATAAAAGAGGAGGGAAATCGGGTCTTTTTATCACTTTTAATTTTTTTTTTTTAATAACACAAAGTTCTTCTAAAAAAACTTTTAAAAATCGTTTTTTACTCTTCGTTACGGTAATTTTTCTTTTGTATGGCATTCTGGTGGGTGGGGCTAGAACCTTTAACCCCTTCCCAACATGCGCCGTACTATTACGGTCTGTAATGGGAGCCGGGCGGCCGCCATAGCCGCGGGGTGTCTACTGCTTTAAGCAGTAGACAACCGGCTCTAATGCCTCTGATCAGTCCCCGGTCCGATCGGAGGCATTAACCCCTCCAGCGCCACGGTCAAAGGCGCCGGAGGCGCCATTCTCCCGGTGGCGCATAGGCGCCGCCATTTTGCCCGGGATCGCCGGCTCCTGGAGCATGCTCCAGGGCTGACGTCTCGTTGCCATGACAGCCGGGAGCCTTTACAAGGCTCCCAGGCTTGTCTGCAAATTCTCTCTTTTGCAGGCTGGTGTATCCAGCCTGCAAAAGAAAGGATGATTTTTTGCAATGCATTAGCATTGTAATGCATTGCATTAGTGATCAGACTCCCTGGGGTTCAACACCTCTAGGGGTTCTAATAAATGCAAAAAAAAAAAAAAAAAAGTAAAAAAAAATATAAAAAGTATTATAAATTCAAATCACCCCCTTTCCCTAGAGCACATATAAAAGTAGTTAAAAACTGTGAAACACATACATATTAGGTATCCCCGCGTCCGAAATCGCCCGCTCTACAAATCTATAAAAATATTTTTCCTGTTCGGTAAACGCCGTAGCAGGAAAAATAGTCAAAAGTGCCAAATCGCCGTTTTTCACTGTTTTGATTCTGATAAAAATTTGAATAAAAAATGATAAAAGCAAAAGCAATTCTCGAAAATGGTAGAACTAAAAAGTACACCCGGCCCCGCAAAAAAAGACGCCCTATGCATCTCTGTACACTTACGTATAAAAAAGTTAGGGCCGTCGGAATATGGCGACTTTTAGAAAAAAAATTTTTTAACACAGTTTTGGATTTTTTTTAAGGGGTCAAAATGTAAATAAAACCATATAAATTTGGTATCCCTGGAACCGTACCGAAACACAGAATATAGGGGACATTTCATTTTGGCTGCACAGTGAACGCCGTAAAACCAAAGCCTGTAAGAAATTCGCAGAAATGCATTTTTTCTTCAAATCCACCCCATTCTGAATTTTTTCCTGCTTCCCAGTACATTATATAGAATAATTAATGGTGGCATCATGAAGAAAAATTTGTCCCGCAAAAATTAAGACCTCATATGGCTCTGGGAGCGGAGAAATAAAAAAGTTATGGGGTTTAGAAGGAGGGGAGTCAAAAAAAAAATCAAAAAATGCCATCGGCGGGAAAGGGTTAATAAGGGCGTTTTGGTGACATATTATTTTTTTTATTTATTTTGCTTTTTTTTTCCCACATTTTGCCCCTATGAGGTCATTGTAGACCTTTAGGGACATATGATCACAGTTTTTTTGGGGGGAGAGGCTGGTTTCCCCTGTAACTGGGAATGGTACATTTAGCCCCAGTTGCAGGAGGAATACAGTCTCCTGTCCATAACTATAGATCTGATCTGGGTCCTATTGCTTTCTCTGTATCATTTGTGGATCACATTCATGGTGTTCATATGTGGTTTGTAATCTGGCCCACTTCTGTCACAGTCCCACCCATTTATAGAGCAGACAGAACAGAGACATAGTTTTGATCAGGCATGAGAGCAAGAGCTCTTGAGTCGGTCAAATGTCTGGTTGACTGATCCCATCAAACAGTGCTCGTCATGACAATGTCACTCAAAAGAGGGTGGATAAAAAACCTTCATTTTTATATTTATTTTTTTTAGTTCATTTTAACCTCGGTTCAATTGCGCCAGTGTAGGGTCTGAGGGTAATACTCTATGCAGAAATCTAGACTTATTAAAAAATGAGTTTCTTACAAAAATGGGATATTACTTAAGTTACAACTAATAATAAGAGTAAGTTCATACGTGAGTTTTTTGGCCCGGAATTTGAGGCAGAGACCGCCTCAGATTCTGG
Organism: Leptodactylus fuscus; assembly: GCF_031893055.1. Taxonomy (NCBI): domain Eukaryota; kingdom Metazoa; phylum Chordata; class Amphibia; order Anura; family Leptodactylidae; genus Leptodactylus; species Leptodactylus fuscus. The sequence goes on along the minus strand of NC_134269.1, from coordinate 210,724,062 downwards.
TCCAAAAAACGGCTAGCCGCGACTGGATGCCGGTCTGTCATGGCAATGGATTCACGCCCCTAGATTTTGCTGTGAACCCACCCTTAATAAGAGGAATTGTCCCCTTATTAATTGTCACACATTTGACCCCAGCATATTATCTAGTCTTGTATACTACAGGCCAGTCTTCATAAATCTGCCCTATTGTTTCATGATGTTCTTAAAGGGGTTTCCAGGAAATTCAGGGGTTGGTGAGGTAGGCATAAAACAAAACAAAGACACTAAACTATACCCAGTATACCAACTATACTGTGCTCCTTTGTACAGTCTTGGTCCCTTTTATCTCCCATGATGGGGCTAGAGCTCTGCTTATTTAACCACTTCAGTACTGGGCCAATGTGTGGTCCAGGACCAGACACATTTTCGTTTTTTTTTTGTATGTGCGGTTTTGAGGGCTGTAACATTAGTCTCATTCAACAAATTTTTGCGTCTTTTTTTGGGGACATTGTGTCTAGTTTTCACTTTATTATTATTTTTTTATTTAATAACACAAGTGCTACTGAAAAACTTTATAAAATAGATTTTCCTCTCCGTTATGGTAATTTTCATTTTGTATGGTGTTGTCAGGGGTGGGGCTATAACTTTTAATAATGGCGTTTTATTAGCGTATTATTTTATTTATTTTAATTATTTTATTTACATTTTGTAACTTTTTTATTATATATATATATATATATATATATATATATATATATATATATATATTTTTTTTTTTTTTTTCCAGATTGTGTCCCCATAAGGTCATAAGAGACCTTTGGGGGCATCTGATCACTTTTTTCTTTGTTAGGGAGGCTGATTTCCCCTATAACTGAGGCTGCTACATTTAGCCTCAGTTGCAGGAGGAATCCAGCCTCCTGCACACTGTTCTTTACACTTACAGAGCTGATCTGGGTCCTGTAGGACCCAGCAGCTCTTTTAAGACACTGAGCCCGGAGGATCACGTGACCGCCGGGTCAGAGTGAGGCCGCATCATGGCGTCGCCCATAGCCGTGTATACAGCGCTCATTGAGCACTATATACACAGCAATCGAGAAGGCGGGAGTGCGCACGCAAGGCCAGCGGCATAGAAGCAACGTCATCTCGCCACTGGCTTTGCATATGAAACCCCGCCCACCAATTGACGCAAGAAAACCAGGAAGAAAAAAGAGTTTACTGAAGCGAAGACTGGTGAGTAAGGGTCATGGGAATACCCCTTTAAGGGCCTCGTGCTTATAATCCATACCTCCCAACTTTTGAAGATTAGAGAAAGAAAACGTGCGGCGTGCGCAGAGCACCACAGCGAATTGGCCCCGCCCACTTTTATGTTGACTCCACTTATTCTCATTCATTTTTCATGTGCTCTCACACAGTATAATCCTCCTACAGTCACCTGTAAATTATATGTTCCCCTCCATCTTTCCCCCAGTTTCATATACACCCTTCATCTGCCCCTAGTTTCATGTCCCCCCTCCATCTCTGTCCCCAGTTTCATGTCCCCCCGTTTCTACCCTGTTTCATGCCATTCTCCCCCCCTTCATCTGCCCACAGATTCATGTCCCCCTGTCTCTGCCCCTTCATCTGCCCCCATTTTCATGGGCCCCCCACATTATGTTCCACCTTAATGTTTAACACAAAAAAAACACCTTCCAATACTCCCCCCGCTGCTCTCTCTGCTCTCACTCCACTCACATACAGTAGATGTAGCTGCGATGTAACGTCATCACACCACATCTACAAATGCCGGAGCGCAGCGTTAAAGCAGGAGCTGAGCTGTGACAGCTCCTGCTTTAAACGCCTATGTATTCAGCTCATTGGCGCCCGTAGGACGCCGATGAGTTGAAACCGGGACATGCCGACCGGGACCGTTTTGTTAGGCCCTGGATCCGCCAATGGTCACTGCGTATATCTGTGTTCTTTAATAAGGAGAACACTGAGGATATCAGATGGGAGATCCTGGATGAAGTCTCTGAGAAGAATAGGAAATTTAAGAATGTTCTCCAAAAACTGACCAGAGAGAAATAGGAGACTGAGGAAAGAGTTCAGAACCTGGAGGAGCACTGGAGAAAAGCTCAATAAAAAGCATCTGGAGTAGCCAAGAGAGTTGCTACTCTGTTTACAGACATCAGAAGACATCTGGATGACATTGACTAGAGGGATCTCCAGGCAGGGGGAGTAGATGTCACTCTCAGTCTCTGCTCTGATCCACAAGCTGGAAATAAAGAAGGGCCAACTGTCTACTTTTTTGAAGTATATTAGAAACAATTTTAGCATATTAGAGCAATTTAGAAAACTTACAAGTTTAACATTAGTTTTGGAAATTTTGAATGTTTTGTTTTCCTGCACCAAGTCACATTTGTAGAGAATAATAGGTGGTCAATTGTTTGAAACCATCCTTACATCAGAGCTTTCACCATCACACAAACTCCAACTCTGCATATTTCAATTGGTGTCTCTGCACTGATTCCAGCACAGATGGATTTTTTTCTATAGCCCCCACCCTTCCTGAACAATTGGTGATGTTATTTTTCAACATGATACCTTAATTAGACTAAATGTAAGCAGGAGCCATCTTGGATTCCTGCCAGGTTCAGAGGGAATGGAAGTGTTCCAGTGGATCAGAGGAGAGGGGGATGCCAGTGGGTGGGAGGAAATTAAAAAGTGCACTGTAGCCATGGACATTATTCAATGTCCAGCCATATATCAGGTGAACAGATGTTTATTCAAGAACAGAAACTATAACGTAATGATCACAGTTTAATGTCTTTGCATGTCTGTCAGGCTATGCACAAGAATATGTAGATTTATCATATAATGTTATTAACAACATGATTAGATCCCTAGAGATAAGAACATATGTACAGTACAATGAAGTAGTTGTTACAATAACCACAATAATTATTAAGCATTATTCCAATACCAAGAGAGTCACTGCCCTGTTTACAGACATCAGGAGATGGTTGTGCGACCTTGAGAATACCTGGTGAGATCTCCAGGCAGGAGGAGCAGTGGTCACTGTCACTCTGTGCTCTGATCCAGAAGCTGGGAATAAAGAAGGATGATGGACATAAAGAGAGAGATCTATATGAAGGATCCTACAGACCTATTACTGGATGTAAACACAGCTCATAATATAATAATCTCCATATATCAGATGACCTAAAAACTGTAACTTGGGCACATAAAAACAGATGTGTCCAAAAACAGCTGAGAGATAATAATAATAATACTAACAGTATAATCAGGTGATAAGCAGGAGGGGATTTACCTCAGGCGACATTACTGGGATGTGAAGGGTAGTAGATCAGGGAGTGAAGTATGTGGATGTGTTATCCCAGTATAGCCGGGAGGGGGCGTTAGTCATACATTGGAAGTAATAACAAGTCCTGGAGTTTATATATGTAATAATAACCAGTATTTTGCAATACAAGACAGTAAAGAGATCTGGCTATGTGACAATATCTCCAGCAACAGATTCAGGATATATCTGGATTATGAGGTCAGGCAGCTGTCCTTTTATGAGCACCTTGTACTTACCTTTATTAAAAATCACCTTAAAGGGAATCTGTCACCAGAACCCAGCACTGCAGATAGATACAGTCCTATGAATAAGTTTGGGCACCCCTATTAATCTTAATCATTTTTAGTTCTAAATATTTTGGTGTTTGCAGCAGCCATTTCAGTTTGATATATCTAATAACTGATGGACACAGTAATATTTCAGGATTGAAATGAGGTTTATTGTACTAACAGAAAATGCGCAATATGCATTAAACCAAAATTTGACCGCTGCAAAAGTATGGGCACCTCAACAGAAAAGTGACATTAATATTTAGTAGATCCTGCTTTTGCAAAGATAACAGCCTCTAGTCCCTTCCTGTAGCTTTTAATCAGTTCCTGGATCCTGGATGAAGGTATTTTGGACCATTCCTCTTTACAAAACAATTCAAGTTCAGTTAAGTTTGATCGTCGCTGAGTATGGACAGCCCGCTTCAAATCATCCCACAGATGTTCAATGATATTCAGTTCTGGGGACTGGGATGGCCATTCCAGAACATTGTAATTGTTCCTCTGCATGAATGCCTGAGGATTTGGAGCGGTGTTTTGGATCATTGTCTTGCTGAAATATCCATCCCCGGCATAACTTCAACTTCGTCACTGATTCTTAAACATTATTCTCAAGAATCTGCTGATACTGAGTGGAATCCATGCGACTCTCAACTTTAACAAGATTCCCGGTGCTGGCATTGGCCACACAGCCCCAAAGCATGATGGAACCTCCACCAAATTTTACAATGGGTAGCAAGTGTTTTTCTTGGAATGCTGTTTTTTTTTGGACGCCATGCATAACGCCTTTTTGTATGACCAAACAACTCAATCTTTGTTTCATCAGTCCACAGGACCTTCTTCCAAAATGAAGCTGGCTTGTCCAAATGTGCTTTTGCATACCTCAGGCAACTCTGTTTGTGGCGTGCTTGCAGAAATGGCTTCTTTCTCATCACTCTCCCATACAGCTTCTCCTTGTGCAAAGTGCGCTGTATTGTTGACCGATGCACAGTGACACCATCTGCAGCAAGATGATGCTGCAGCTCTTTGGAGGTGGTCTGTGCATTGTCCTTGACTGTTCTCACCATTCTTCTTCTCTGCCTTTCTGATATTTTTCTTGGCCTGCCACTTCTGGGCTTAACAAGAACTGTCCCTGTGGTCTTCAATTTCCTTACTATGTTCCTCACAGTGGAAACTGACAGGTTAAATCTCTGAGACAACTTTTTGTATCCTTCCTCTGATAAACTATGTTGAACAACTTTGTTTTCAGATCATTTGAGAGCGGGCTGTCCATGTTCGGCGACCATCAAACTTAACTGAACTTGAATTGTTTTGTAAAGAGGAATGGTCCAAAATACCTTCATCCAGGAACTGATTAAAAGCTACAGGAAGCGACTAGAGGCTGTTATCTTTGCAAAAGGAGGATCTACTAAATATTAATGTCACTTTTCTGTTGAGGTGCCCATACTTTTGCACCGGTCAAATTTTGGTTTAATGCATATTGCACATTCTCTGTTAGTACAATAAACCTCATTTCAATCCTGAAATATTACTGTGTCCATCAGTTATTAGATATATCAAACTGAAATGGCTGCTGCAAACACCAAAATATTTAGAACTAAAAATGATTAAGATTAATAGGGGTGCCCAAACTTTTTCATAGGACTGTAGGTTCAGGTCACCTAAAACAGTATTTTCCACTGGTACTGAAAAACAAAGAAAACCCACTAAAACAGATTATGCATGAATGGCGCACAGATTGAATGTCATATTAGTCTGCAAAATGGAGAGTGTGAAAGTAACATAAATCATATACTGATATCTGATCAGGCACCGATCGTGCTAAGATTTTATTATTATTATTGTTTATTTATATAGCACCATTAATTCCATTGTGCTTTACATTTGGATTTCCAAAATTGTTACCACCTGCAATTTTTCCACTAGCATTTTCACATATACATATGTATTTACAGAACGTCTGCTATACCACATGGAAGATGGCCGACGTGACCTGCGGGAAGAGCTCCGGAGCCAGGGAAAGGTAATTAACAGGGTTTTTTTTTGTTTCCTCCCCGGGCCCTGGGTCTCTGATTATTATTCTCTGGGGTCTGAAAAGACCCCAGAGTATAATAATTGTTCATGGGTGTCCACAATGGGGCATAATACTATGTGAAAGGGGCACTTGGGGGCATATAATACTGTGTGCAGAGGCCACTATGGGGCATATAATACTGTTCTCTTGGGGGCATATAATACTGTGTGCAGTAGTCATTTGGGGGCATATAATACTGTGTGCAAAGGACACTTGGGAACATATAATACTGTGTGAAAGGTGCCACTTGGGGGCAGCTCAAGAACATCCATCGAATCCTCTCCTTCCTCACCCCTGAAACTATTAAGATGCTTGTCCAGGCCCTCATAATCTCCCGCTTAGACTACTGCAACACCCTTCTCCATGGACTCCCAGCAAACACCCTCACCCTCCTCCAGTCCACCTTAAACTGCTCTGCTCGTTTAATTCACCTCACCCCCCCATCCTCATCGGCTGCTCCCATCTGCCAGTCCCTCCACTAGTTACCTATAGCCCAGCGAATTGAGTTCAAACTACTAACGTTAACATTCAAAACGATCTACAACCTGTCTCCTCCATATATCTCCTAACTAATCTCCCGTTTGGTTCCTCCAATGACCTCCTACTCCGCTCTGCTCCTCACACAACCATCTCCAAGATTTCTCCCGTGCATCCTCCATACTCTGGAACTCCTTACCAAGACACATAAGACTGACCCCCACAATCACAGGCTTCAAAAAGGCCCTGAAGACTCCCCTATTCAATGAAGCGAAAGAGGGACCGTCCTCCTTGTGGAAGATGAAAGGAAAACCGCGCTCGCCCAGGTACAATGAAAAGACTTTATTTTGCACAACGCGTTTCGAGCATACTGCTCTTTCTCAAGTGCATATGATCAACCTTCCCTAGTTGAGGGTTAGTGCTAACCCTCAACTAGGGAAGGTTGATCATATGCACTTGAGAAAGAGCAGTATGCTCGAAACGCGTTGTGCAAAATAAAGTCTTTTCATTGTACCTGGGCGAGCGCGGTTTTCCTTTCATCTTCCACAAGGAGGACGGTCCCTCTTTCGCTTCATTGCCTTGACGTCTTGCAGGCGTTCTTTCCAGCGGCTGCCCGTGTCCCTATTGCTTCCAATATTATACGTCATAGAGTTGTTGTGTCACACACAACTCTTCCAGGTGAGCGGACAAATTTTTTGCTTACCTACTTTTTACCCATCTTTTCTACACATTGGTCGGCTCGGTGCCCCTCTCTCTCTGTATTTTGACTCCCCTATTCAGGAAGGCCTACAACCTCCAATAACACTATCACCAGACCGCCATCTGAATTGTCTCCCCCTCTCCTTCTGTCTCTATCCCCCCTCCCTTATGGATTGTATGCCCTCACGGGCAGGGCCCTCTACCCCACTGTGCCAGTCAGTCATTGTTAGTATTATATCTACCTGTATATTTTGTGTATTGTATGTAAACCCCCAAATGTAAAGCACCATGGAATTAATATAATAATGTAAAGCACCATGGAATTAATATAATAATGTACAGCACCATGGAATTAATGGTGCTATATAAATAAACAATAATAATAATACTGTGTGCAAGGGACACTTGGGGCATATAATACCGTGTGTGGGTCCCACTATGGGGCATCATTTATGCCAATATTGGGCATAATAGTGTGTGCAGGAATGCACGTGTCCATGGGAGGTGGAGTTGCGTGGGGGGGGGGCATTAGTCCAGAGTTCCCCCTAAAAAATGTTTCCAATTTAAGTACGGTACTGGTTATATAAATAAAGAAACAATGTAAAACACACATATATTATGTACCTCTTTGTTCAAAAATGGCTGAACTACAAACTTATAAAGCTATTTTTCCCATATGGTGAATGCTGTAGTGGGAAAAAACTCAAAAGAGCTGAACCACCATTTTTTATTTTATTTTTTTGGCCATTTTGACTTCTAGAAAAATATGAAGTAAAAATATAAAGCAATCAAAACAAAGCTGCAATTTAATTCTGAATTTACAATAAAAAAAAACAAAAACTAAACAATAAGGATCTTTCGTCTTAGAATCATTAGCCTTCTAAATGGGGACATATAAAAATATGGACTTAGTATAATGAACGTGTTATAGTAGGATATAGTTGATACAATATGAGGCATTTGATTTATCGAATTACAGATGTAGAGTCCTGGGTTGCTTGCAAGTCTGAAAGAATTCAACCTCATCCATATGGAAAATGCTCATTGTTTACAGATTCTCATATCAATAGGTCTACAAGTGTCCCTGGGGTCTCTTAGACATGTCACATAGGAGCATGATAAAAGTTACCTATTGTGCAAACACAAGGTGAGAATGAAAAGATGCCATAACATGCCGAAACTGATTACATATCCTCCTCCTCCTGAATTAAAAGCAAAAGGGCTTAACCCCATTGATGGAAGTAGAAAAAAAAAATTATAGTGACTAGTGGCTCCATGATACTGATGTAACCCAAAATCTAGTATCTGGCCATTTCACTTATGTCTCAGTATTTTTTAGTCCTTAATCTTATTATGGGTTATGTGAGGGAAATAAAAAGTTGCAACCTTACTTATATGAAGGTCCCCTGGCATCGCAATCTTTACATTAGCGGAGAGCAGCCTGTGCACAGTCTCGGCTGCCGACCCCCCAGATCTCTGTAATGTCATCAGCTGACTCCGGGGTGTCTGGCACTGAAGAGGTTTTGGGCATTTGTTCCATCACTTGTACATGGTGACAATTTGACCAGACGACTGTATTGTATTGTTGGCGTTTTTAACACAATTATTCTAATACAATTTCCTCTATCTCAGGTTGATAAAAATGTTTGGACACAAAAAAAAGATAAAGGTCTAGTAGAAAACAGTTAAAGGAAGCAGAAATTGTCTTCAAGTATCAGCAAGGTCAATGAGATGACATTATTAATAAACTTTTGCACATTGATCATATATAAGTATGGACTGCATTGAATTAGTTTTCTCGCTTCCTTCTGTCAGCCATGGCGTCCTCTGCTCTGTCCCATCTTATACCGATCCTGTAATGCTGAGATGTGGACACAACTACTGCTGGCTCTGTATTGATCGTGTTCTGGATACACAGGACCAGTCTGGAGTTTATTCCTGCCCTGAATGTAGAGAGAGGTTTCAGGAGCGACATTATTGGGATGTGGAGGGCAGTACATGTGACATCTGGAGTGTGGGGATGTGTTATCCCAGTATGGAGAGGAAGGGGCCTCAGTCATACACTGGACATAATAACAAGTCCTGGTGTTTGGAGAGATATACATGGTCAGTATACAGCTAGACATGATTGGATAATGACTAATTTATCTGACAAGATCTCGTACATTGGTCTTGCGCCAAAAATGCAGAGAACTAGTTGACCAGATTGGTAAATTCTGCAAATTATAGGTCTAATAATCTGTGTCAAACTAAAATTCATATAAATACATATATATATATATATATATATATATATATACAGGGCCGTCATCAGGAATTTTGGGGCCCCATACAGCCTAAGTGTCTGCCCCCCCCCCCCATTTTAAGGCTTAATCAGATTCTATTTGCAGGTACAATCTGCTCCGTGTGACAGCACCTATAGAGAGCCAACACCATTTATAAGAGCCCTCTTAATAAATCCTCAGGGCTTATTCACATTGCGTTTTTGGCCTCCCTTGTGGGGATCCGTTGGTAACCAGTCAGAATCAGCTGTCAACTTATCCCTGCACGAAGAACTGGCCATTAAAAAAAAGGGGGGCCTGCAGTTCTCTGTGCAGGGATAAGTGGGGAGCTGATTGTGACTGGTTACCAACGTATCCCAGCAAGGGAGGCCAAAAACGCAATGTGAACACTCCTTTAAAGTGAAAGTCCCACCCCCAAACAGGCTGCTATGCTAGTAACATAGCGGCCTACATCATTATTAATACAAAGCACACGTACCTTTGGAGCTATTGTGTGCTTTGTAGTTCTCCAGCTAAAAACTTATATATGATATATTATTGCCCCAGATGTTCCCTGTCCGCAGTGCCGCACACCCGATGCCCCAACAATCCCCCTTCCCACCTGTCCACCTTCTAACATCTTTCCACTGCCCCCTGTACCCATACCTCCCAACTTTTAAAGAACTAAGAGGGACAAAATGTGCGGCGCGCTTTGCGCGCCGTGGCAAATTTAGCCCCACCCACTGTTATGTTGACTCCACCCATTCTCATTAATTTTCCTTGTGCCCGCACACAGTATAATCCTCCTACAGTCACCCGTACATTATATGTCCCCCCTCTATCTCTCCCCCAGCTTCTTATACACCCTTCATCTGCCCCCAGTTTCATGTCTCCCACTCAATCTCTGCCCCCAGATTCATGTCTGCCCATCCCTTTCTGCCACCAGTTTCATGTCCCCCCCTCCATCTCTGCCCCCAGTTTCATGTCCCCTCCATCTCTATCCTGTTTCATGTCCCCCATCTCTACCCCCAGATTCATGCCCTCCATCTCTGCCCCCCAGATTCATGTCCCTCCATCTCTGCCCCCATATTCATGTCCCCTCCATCTCTGCCCCCATATTCATGTCCCCTCCATCTCTGCCCCCATATTCATGTCCCCTCCATCTCTGCCCCCATATTCATGTCCCCTCCATCTCTGCCCCCATATTCATGTCCCCTCCATCTCTGCCCCCATATTCATGTCCCCTCCATCTCTGCCCCCATATTCATGTCCCCTCCATCTCTGCCCCCATATTCATGTCCCCTCCATCTCTGCCCCCATATTCATGTCCCCTCCATCTCTGCCCCCATATTCATGTCCCCTCCATCTCTGCTCCCATATTCATGTCCCTCCATCTCTGCCCCCATTGTCATGCCGTCCTCTCCATCTCTGCCCCCATATTCATGTCCCCTCCATCTCTGCTCCCATATTCATGTCCCTCCATCTCTGCCCCCATTGTCATGCCGTCCTCTCCATCTCAGCCCCCATATTCATGTCCCCTCCATCTCTGCCCCCATATTCATGTCCCCTCCATCTCTGCCCCCAGATTCATGTCCTCTCCATCTCTGCCCCCATATTCATGTCCTCTCCATCTCTGACCCCATATTCATGTCCCTCCATCTCTGCCCCCATTGTCATGCCGTCCTCTCCATCTCTGCCCCCAGTGTCATGCCGTCCTCTCCATCTCTGCCCCCAGTGTCATGTCGTCCTCTCTCTGCCCCCAGTTTCACGTTCCACATTACACTGACTGACTTACCTTCTCCTTCGTTCCCTCGCAGCTCTCTGCGCGCCTCTCTCTCACTGGCGCACAGTTATAGACGCGATGTGACGACATCACATCGCGTCTACAAGCCAGTAGCAGCGACGGCGGCGAAGCGAGGAGCTGACACAGGTCAGCTCCTCGCTTCAGCCGCATATGTGTCAGCGAGAGAGGCACGCAGCGGCTAAGCGAGGAGCTGACCTGTGTCAGCTCCTTGCTTTAGCCGCGTATGTCTTCAACTCAGATCTGCGTCCTCTGGATGCAGATCTGAGTTGAAATAGGACATACACAATGACTGCTACGGGCGCCAGGGGGCCGGCACACGGTAGCGGGCCAAAACCGGGCCCCCCCCATTTTTCAATTTGGCCGGGCCCCTGACGCCAGTACCAGTAGTACTGGCCTATCGGCGGCCCTGTATATATATATATATATATATATATATATATATATATTAGAAGATTCACTGTTATTCTTAGAGCCAGCTGTCTAGCACACTCTATAATAGTAATGCCTTGCAGACAGGCCTGGAAGCCTACAGTAGTAGTGTAAGTAGAGACTTGGAGGCTATACCCAACTGTAACTATCACTGCAAATGTGGTGAAAGGGTTAAGGAATAAATTATAACAATTGCATTAGCAGAAGACACAAAAGAAAAAAAAACAAACATGGAGACATACTGTATGGAGACAATGACTCGAGGTGTGATTGTCCTCAAAAACAATAGCCAGGGATCCCAGCCATGTATTAGCCTGACAATGGCCATGTCTTCAGTCATTGAGTTGGTAATGTTAATCAAATCAGACGAGATAAGGAAAACTAAAAGAACAAAGAAAATCCATTCAAAGCTTCTCCAGGTGTCTGGACATTTTTTACATTCAGAAACTTTTCCTTAGAAATGTAAAAACCTTGTAAGGCCATCTAATATCTAGTGATGGCCACAAGAAACAGGATATTCCTTCATTCTTAATTGTCTACATGAGAGATAAACTAGTGAAATATTAATAATTACTAAATAGTGTCATCTCAGAGATCAGCACATGGGGAGACTCTTCTAAGAGGGGTCACATTGGGAGACTTCTATTACACGAGACTCTCTCTTCTAAGGCCTCATTCACATGTCTACATCCACAAAGGTGTGAGGTCTGTGATTTTCCATACACAGCACCCCACTTCTTGGTCAATCCAATTTTCATGTCTTTCTTACGTTCATCCTAGATTTTGTGTTTCAGTGAAAAATAGATGCCATTTGTTTTATCCTGGTCTTTCACTGATCTGATGCATCATAGAGAAGAAGAGACAAGCCATCTGTATAAACACATTGAAATGAAGGGGTACGCAGGGTGTCCATGAAAAATGGGGACGCCATATGTATAAAAAGAAAAACGGACATGTGAATAAGGCCTAAGAGAAATTCTCATATGAAGTGACTTGTTGGTCTGGGGGGGGGGGGTTTTTGCCTCATCCACGTGACAATCACAGGGACATTTTAGATCCCGTGAAAATTAATGGGCGCATTGAGGTGTCTATTTCTGTATCCATCAAAAAAAACGATATGTGTATACACCCATTCACTCTCATGGATTTAAAATCAGCCATTTTGAATGAGGTGACAAATAGAATAAGGGCTCGTTCACATCAGCGTTGTGAACTCCGTAGTTCAGGTTTCCGTTTCCTGCCTAAAACAGAGGCAGGAGACGGAAACCTGCAGGAGTCTCTCTCACCCATTCATTTGAATGGGTGAGAGAGATGTCCGGCTGTGAGCGGCGGTGAGCGTTTTATGTTCTCCGCCGCGAAACCGGGTACATGCAGTACTCTGTGTCCGGATAAAAAAATCCGGTTTCGCGGCGGAGAGCATAAAACGCTCACCGCCACTCACGGCCGGACCCGGTCTGAGCTTTCCGACTTCTGGCATGCAGAAGACGGAAAGCTCAGAACGGACAGATGAACGCAGGTGTGAACCTAGCGTCACTCGTCCATTTTACACGAACATTAGGTCCGAGATAATCAGAACTGTCACATATATATATATATATATATATATATATATATATATATACATATATATATATAGTGGAAACACACATTGTGAGAAAGTTGTGGTTTTTATTGTAGGTTTTGCTGCGTTGTTAGAGGGCCTGGTCTGTATTCTGGGGTCTAGTCTGAGGAATTTATTCTGGGGTCTCCATTTCTATAAGAAGTCTGTGTTTCTTTAGAGGACTGGTCTGACTGTATTTATATAGGAGCTCTAGGGTTAATACTCATGCTAGGATCCGCTGTAATTATGGGATCTGTATGTATTTGGGGATTTCTACTCTAGGAACTGTCCTGAGATTTTGGGGGTCTGGGAGTCTAAATTTATTTAGGGGTCTGAATTTGGAGGACTTTTATAATCTGCAGGCTGTATTTATTGACCCTCAAACTTTTTTTTTTATTTGGGAGTTTACATATATTTTTGGGATTGCTCTTATTTCGGTGTCGATTTATTTTTTATTTTTGGAGTGTGATGGGTTTAGCAGTGTTTGGGTGCCTTGAACATGCGCAGGCATTACAAATGCTCCCAAGGGGTCCAAGGGGTGGGAGAAGAGGTGTGGCATATGCCCAGAGCCCAATTGTACCACCGGGGGATGGGATAGGGACACAATATAAAGAGAGAGAGAGAGAGAGAGAGAGAGAGAGAGAGCACTGTTACTCTATAAGCTGTGGAGTGGAGAGGAAGCAAGGACTGCACGGAGAACAGCAGAGAAGGGCAGAGATAAAGGTTAGAAGGTAAGGACAAAACTTTCTGAAAGCCTTGTGAATATCTTCAGTGTTAGTGCACATGTATAGATATAATCATGTTCTTATATCCGGCCACAAACCTTTTAAACAACTCTTTTTAAGTTCACACAGTGGAATGTGCCACTAAAAAATCCACCAACCACTTATTTCAATAGAAGGCAGACGCTTCTTCTGTCTGATACCTGATTATTTTCAGGTAGTGGACAAAAAAAGAAAAAAAAATTTCTTCATAGGAAATGTGTGATCATGTATAATACAGTTATTACAAATATATAGTGAAATTTTTCTAATTTGTCTTCTGTTCAGAAAGTAGATTTTTTGAAAATATTATTTTCTATACATGATTATGGGGGCGGCCATCTTGCCTGAGCTTCTACTAAGGTCATTTAGCAGCATTTAGTACTTTGCTTTATGGCAAAGTCATCACCATGGGTAACCAATAGTCTGGAAGAGACTCACTGAGGACTATGGGAGAGTTTTCTAGACATGCTCAGTGTGGGAGGAGATAATCTGTGACTAGTAATTGATGAGGCAGTTGAGTGTCATCCCTGGGACGGGAGCAGGAGAGGTTCCCCGATTAGGGTTCGTCTACTGTAATGATGTCTGTAGGTATGTTCTGATAAATGTGTGGTGTCATTGCTGATCCTTGTCATATACATTGAAAGTATATACTTCATGAATATTTGTTATCTGAGTATGTACCTTGGGTCATCTTTTGTGTATTCGACTATATTGTACTCCTATTGATTTGTTTTGATCTTTTTTGGGGGCCTCTCTGGCTACTTGTTCTCTTGGGGGGTTGTGGTATTTCTCTGCTTTTAGTAGACCCTCCCCTGTTTGTCTCCATGTGTTATTCTATCTGCATTATTTGTAGTTAGTTAATGAAATATTTATGTATTTTATTTTTTGGCTCCTCTTTTTTTGGAGTCATGTTATGTTAGGTTTGTGGGGATCATTTGCAACTCTTTTCTTATTTGGGGTTACATTAATTGGTTCTATTTAGTAATTGATGAAGTTAGCGATATGTTTTGCAAATATTCACCAGGTTTGCTGCAAGTCTGTGCATCGGAACTGCCTTTGTTACATTCTGGGGTCTCTTTAGACCATAGAATCTATCTCATATCCCTCTATCTATCTATCTATCTATCTATCTATCTATCTATCTATCTATCTATCTATCTCCTATCTATCTATCTCCTATCTATCTATCTCCTATCTATCTATCTATCTATCTATCTATCTATCTATCTATCTATTTATCTATCTATCTATCTATCTACCTCATATCTATCTATCTATCTATCTATCTATCTATCTATCTATCTATCTATCTATCTATCTATCTCCTATCTATCTACCTCATATCTATCTATCTCCTATCTATCTATCTATCTACCTCATGTCTATCTATCTATCTATCTATCAATCATCTATCTCATATATATATATATATATATATAAATATATATATATATATATATATATATATTCAGAAGTTCAGTGAAGGTGGGGAAAAAAACCACTCCTACTCACACTTTCTCACATATCCTGGGCTTCCAGTCTCCTCTGTGATGTCAGCTGCCCCCGGTCACTGTTAAAGCCTGTGATTGAAAACAGTCATTATTTCTTAGGCTTAGTGGTCAGAGTGAAAATTGCAGGATTTAGTACGTTTTTTATTATTATTATTATTATTATTATTATTATTATTATTATTATAGATAATGACATGGAAATAAAAAAAAAAATCTTAAAAATATGTTTCATATAAAAACTTGGTCTAAGGAATAGGTCTTTTGAGTGAAATATTGACTTTAAAGATACAGTCATAAAGTGAGTAGTGGTCTTATACAGTCTGATCAGACTTGTGAACAAATTAGGAGCCTCGTGATCATTTTTTATGTCTAGCCAAATGTGTGGTTTGGTTTTTTGTTGTTTTGTTCTTTTTTTTTTTTGCTTTTAGTGAAAAATGTAAAACTATAGTGATTGAAGTGCAGTAAAAGTTGTTTTTATTTCTGCAGTTTTGGTTGAGATTGCCGTTTATATAGGTGACGCCTGTTAAAGGCGATGTCCAGTTTCAGACAAATATTGAGCGGCCAACATTCTTGTTTGTATATAGAAAAGTTGTTGTGGATTTTATCCACCGGAAGTAACAGAATGAAAGACAGCAAGCAGAGATCTAGAAAACCGAAGAATAGATACAGAAAGTATATTGGAAAATTGTAGAACTTTTCATTATACAAATGTGTTGGTCTGACAGTGGACAACCCCTTTAAATAAAAACTGCAAAATATGATGGTTCTGTGTATTTTAATGTACTTTTGATGTCATTTTTCTTCACCTCCACTGTGAATATACCCTAAGGGCTAGTTCAAACGTAAATTACGTGTGGCTTATTTTGGTACCGGAAAAAAAAGCTTCCTAATTAGGAAGCGTTTTTTGGACCTTGCCCCACTTTTTGTGGAGCCTATTTTTGTAAAAACCGCTTCCAAAAATGCCAGGCGGTTTTCCCATCCCGTAAAGAGAAGGGGGTCGCAAAAATCGCATTGCGTTTTTTACAGCGCGTTTTTTTTTTCTTGCAAAAAAAGCAACACATTTTTATGCAAAAGAAACTGCGCGGAAAAAAACATGCGTTTGCGCTTCCCATTCATTTCTATTGCTTTCTTCAGGCGGATAACGCTGTCACTTTTTTTTCCGCATAGCCCTCTACATAGACTACCATTGTATGGAGGAGGATTTTGAAGCTGTAAAAATCCACCTCCTTGTCCCCGTGTGAACGAACCCTTATAGAGTTGAGCTGAAGCTGATCGGAGAGGTGAACTTTATCTGCCCACTTGTGTCTTGTACTGTTGTTTCTGATGTGGTGCTTGCATGGCTTGGGTCACAGTGCTGAGAATTAGAGACGAGCGAACCATTTCGGATAGAATCAATTTTGACCCAAATTTTCCAAAAGTTTTGAGTTCTATCCAAAAACCAAAACTTTGGTTCATAACCCAAGAATCAGGAGTCTCTTCAGTGCCCAGGGTATAAAATCGTAGTAGTCCCAGGGGAAGATTAAAAGATAACAAGCAGATATACTCACCTTCGCTCACCTACTCTGGGTCTCTTCAGAGGACATTCACACGGAGTTTCTGTACGCGCATTCTGGTGCGGAATGTGTGTCATAATCAGCGCGGAAACCCACTGACTTCAATGGGTTCCTTTTTCTGCCCGCTCCGCTCGCAAAAAAAGGAACCCATTGAAGTCAATGGGAGGCTTTTTTTCCCACGTGGATTCTGACGCGCATTCCGCGCCAGAATTCACACCAAAATACTCCATGTGAATGGACCATACTACATCAGGCTTACCTCTTCTGGCCTCCTCCAGCCTCCTGGGTGACATCATGTGCCCTGGGGTCACCACTGAGGCCTATCAAATATTGGAATTCAGTTAGATTTGTATTTTGACCATTCCTTTGCATTTTATTAATAAGCTTTTGCACAGTAATCCTATGTATGTATGAACTGTATTTAATTAGTTTTCTCTCTTCCTTCTTCTTTCAGCCATGGCATCTGTTACAACTCTGAGAACTGAGCTGGACTGCTCCATCTGTCTGAGCACTTACACCGATCCTGTAATGCTGAGCTGTGGACACAACTTCTGCCGGGTCTGTATTGATCGTCTTCTGGATACACAGGACCAGTATGGAGCTTATTCCTGTCCTGAATGTAGAGAAATGTTTGAGGAGCGGCCTGTACTGGTAAAGAACATAACTCTGCGAAAAATAATGGAGAAATTTCTATTTATTCAACCAACACATGCAGGAGATAAACACCTGGAGATTCACAACAAGTCACCAGAAGGTGTTTTATCTGATTCCAGCAATAACTCGGAGGACAGGGAATGTTTTGTCCATAAGAAGAGCCTTGTATACTACTGCAATGATGATGCGTCTTATATCTGTGCCGACTGCTCAGCAGAAGAACATCAGGGACATCTGGTGGAAACACTGGAAGAGGCCTCTGAGGAAAGGAAGGCGAGACTGAGGAGTGTTCACCAGAAACTGAATGAAAAAAAACAGGAGACGGAGAAGTTGCTCCAGAGTCTGAGGAAGAGTAAAACAAAAGTCCAAGAAAAAGCTTATGCAGAAACGGAGAAAGTGAACGACTTGTTTCTAGACACAGAGAAACAGTTGAATGAGAAAGAAAGGAGGATCCTGAATGTTATCTCTCAGAAGAAAAAGAAAGATTCGCACAAGTTCTTTTCTCTCATCAATGAACAAGAAATAAAGAAGGACAAACTGTCCAGAAAGATGAGACATGTTAAGAAGATTTCTAACATGACTGATCCACTGACTGTCTTACAGGATCCAGACACAGGTGACTTGTGTGATCTTGAGGAGGGGGGAGGTGATGAGGACACTGGACATGATACACCGCTCCATAATGTAGATGATCTGGATGTAGATAAGCTTTCAGGCTTTATACACGAAATATATGATGTAATAGGACATATAAAGCTTGAGATCTATTTTAACAATCAACCCGGTTTAACTCTTAATATAAAATCAGCTAATGAATATTTAACTATATCAGAGAATCAGAAACTTGCAGTCTGGACAGCAAAGCCACGCAGTCGTGTAGAAACAGCAGAAAGTTTCAAATGGTATCCTCAAGTGTTAAGTAACATGACATTTGCCTCGGGGAAACAATATTGGGATGTGGAGAGCAGTACATCTTCCATCTGGAGTGTGGGGATCTGTTATCCCAGTGTAAACAGGAATGGATATCCGTCATACATTGGATTTAATAACAAGTCCTGGTGTTTGGAGAGAAATATGCTTGGTCAGTTTACAGCTAGACATGATTGTAAAATGACTAGTTTACCTGAAAAGATCTCCAGTGAAAGATTCAGGATCTGTCTGGATTATGAGGCCGGGCAGTTGTCCTTTTATGAGCTGTGTGACCCCATTAAACACTTACATACATTCCGCGACAACTTCACCGAGCCCCTTCATGCTGCATTCTGCATATGGAGAGGTTCTATAAAGATAATAGGGGGAGACAGCAAGTAAACTCTCTCTCTCCATACAGGTTATCTGTTATTGTACATGTGTCTCAGCAGAATATTAAGTTCTTTTAATGTTCTTGAATGTAACTTCATGTACGCTTTCTTACTGTTGTGAACCTGACTTTGTATAAAGAGTGAATAAAAAAAATCTTCTTAAAAGCTGCCTTGTGTGAGCCTGACCCACCTATACACCTGTGCTGACATGTCCTATTCATAGGTTCTTCTTCAGGGTGGTGCATACAGTAAATTTACGCAAAATGCCACAGTGTTGGTGTCAGGAGAATTGGAAAAATTTGGGATTTTCCAGGTCTTCTTAATTGATGACGAACCAACAGGGGTCTAACACTGGGGATCAGGTGATTGATGCTTCAGCAACACTCCCTGAGCACTGCTTCTGCTTCACAGGCGACATCACATTGATAGGTCACAGGGCCCGACTGCAGCTCATTCCCATTCAAGTGAATAGCCTGAACTGCTACACCAAGCACAGTTACGATCCAATGCACAGTGCTGTCTCAATAAGTACTTAAGGTGTAACTCTCATTTTTTATTATTTTTTTGTTATTGTGTCAGGGGGTGAACATTTTAACCTATCAAACTTCTTATTAATAGAAAACAGGCTGCAGTGTCAGACTGCACTCAACAGCTTCCTGCTAATGCACTGCAGCTCCTTCAGTGATATCTTACATATGTGCTGATTATCTGGCATTAATGCGCATGCTTCCAGTATAGTACTGTGCAGGCCCCAGTAGCTCCATGCTCGGTATTATATGGGGAATGACATGGTCATGTAGCACTAAACGTACGTGCAAGATTATAGTGAGGGAGCTGTAATGCACACAAGACTGCCATGAGACTGCCAGCAGAAATTTTGATCCGCCCCCTGAAAATAATACTGTATATAATGCTCCAGTGACCCCCACATGGTATACAATACTCCACAAAGTATAATATGCTCCCCAGAGTCCCAACACAATAAAATACCCCATAATCAGTGGCGTAACTACCGTGGTAGCAGCAGTAGCAGCTGCCACAGGGCCCGGGACATTGGGGGCCCGGTGGCAACCGCTACCGCTGCGTTTTTTTTTTTTTTTTTTTTAATAGGCTGTTACCGGCTGGAGTTACTCAAGCCGCTAACGGGCCCTATATACTTACCGATCCTGGCAGGGGCCGGGATCGGTAAGTGACACTGCGGGCCCCACAAGCACTATTATACTCGGGGGTCTTTTCGGACCCCCGAGTATAATGATCGGAAGTGCAGGAGAGGTAACTGAACATAAAAAACTGTTACTTACCTCTCCAGGCTCCACGCAGGCTTCGGCCTACTTGTGTGACGTCTCAGACGTCACATGATCGGGGCCTGCGTCCTTATGCGTCGCGACGCAGGCTCCCGGTCACATGACGTCCCTGACGTCATTGAAGATGGCCGCCAGCGGGGAGTCGGGAGACATGTAAGTTACAGTGTTTTTTTTTTTTAATGTTGTTCTTCCCCTGGGTCTCCGATTATTATACTCTGGGGTCTGAAAAGACCCCAGAGTATAATAATTGTTAATGGGTGTCCACAACGGGGCATAATAGTGGGTGAAGGGGCCACAATGGGGGATAATACTGTGTGCAGGGGCCACTATGGGGTATAATACTGTGTGCAGGGGCCACTATGGGGTATAATAATGTGTGCAGGGGCCACTATGGGGTATAATACTGTGTGCAGGGGCCACTATGGGGTATAATACTGTGTGCAGGGGCCACTATGGGGTACAATAATGTGTGCAGGGGCCACTATGGGGTATAATAATGTGTGCAGGGGCCACTATGGGGTATAATACTGTGTGCAGGGGCCACTATGGGGTATAATACTGTGTGCAGGGGCCACTATGGGGTATAATAATGTGTGCAGGGGCCACTATGGGGTATAATACTGTGTGCAGGGGCCACTATGGAGCGTAATAGTGTGCGTAGGAATGCGGGGGGTGGGGTTGTGCGGGGTTTTCGGCGTTGGTCGGGGTTTTCGATGTCAGGGGGGGGGGGGGGGCATGTCAAAGGTTCGCCACGGGGCCCCGCCATTCCTAGTTACGCCACTGCCCATAATGGCCCCAGATAGTATAATTATGCTCCCCAGCAGCCTAACAATATATCACACAGTATAAAAGGCTCACCACGGTGCCACCCCAATATAAAACTCCACAGTGGCTCCACACAATGTAATATACTCCCCATATGACCCCTTCCCCAGTATAATACTCGAACACACAGTATAGTATGCCCTCAAAGGGCCACCCTAGTATAGTGCTACACAGTGGTCCTACACAATATAATAGGGTCCCCAGAGCACCTCCCCCCCATGTATAATACTCCACACAGTATAATATGGGTCTCCCTAGTATAATGCTCCACAGTACCTGCCCTCCTTTCACATGTAAGCTCTGAGGCAAAATCACGGGCTTCAGAACATGTGATGTTAGCTACAGACCAGAAATGTCCAGAAGACGACACTGAAATGCCAGACACCCAGGAGAGGTGATAAGAAATGTTTTTTATTGTTACAGACCTCCCCTGGATGTGGCCAGGCCAGACTTTGGGATCCAGAATCATAAGATAAGATAATCCTTTAATAGTCCCACAATGGGGAAATTTCAGTGATACAGTTTCATAGATGGTACAGTAGTATATAACAAGAGAGAAACACATACAAGCTCATGGCAGATAGAGAAATACTAGGAATCATAGCAACTAAAATGAAAAAAATACAAAGACACACTGCAGGATCATTAATTCTCTGTGTGAAGTGATGTTGATAATACGGCCTGACCATGGCTGGAAGACACGAGGAGGGGTCACAGCATGATGATATGATTGTAACACAGGAGGCTACCGGGGAAGTTCAATGCGTCCCATTCTTGCAGCGCGGATGGGGCGAAAGGGAGGAGGAGGAGGAAATGGAGAGTGACCTTTCCGGTGGGGGCAGTGAAGTCATGCCAAGTAACACTCTGGCACACATGGCTGACTTCATGTTGGGGTGCTTTTCAAGTGACAAGCACGTAGTCAAAATAATGGAGAGCAACCAATACTGGATATTTGCAATCCTTGACCCCTGCTATAAAAATAACATCTCATCTTTTATTCCGGTAGAGGGGAGGGCCAATCGCATTAATGACTGCCACAAGCAATTGGTGCAGAACATGATGGAGATGTTTCCATCAAGTGTCGTTGGCGGCAGAGAGGATAGTTCCTCCATGAAGCGAACAAGTGCCGTCCAGTCCACACCCACAAGGGGTACACTGTCTAAGCTCTGGGACATGTTAATAGCACCCCCTCGCCAAACTCCCGCCACTGAGGGGTCTAGTGTCACCAGGCGGGAAAAGTATAGGCGCATGTTTCAGGAATACCTGTCCGACCACAGCCCTGTCCTCTCCGACCCCTCTGCGCCCTACACGTGTTGGGTGTTGAAGTTGGACCTGTGGCTTGAACTTGCCCTATACGCCTTGGAGGTGCTGTCCTGTCTTGCCGCCAGCGTGCTATCTGAAAGGGTTTTCAGCGCAGCCGGTGGTATCATCACCGATAAGTGCAGCCGGCTGTCAGCTGAGAGTGCCAACCGGCTGACTTTCATCAAAATGAACAGCCACTGGATAGACCCATCATTTTCGTGCCCACCAGTGTCAAGCACCCCAACATGAATTGTAATGTCTGTGCTCAACCTCTACAATTCTTCCTCATATTCCTCCACCATCTGCGTTGTACAATTCTGATCCTTCTAGGCTCAATTCAACCTGATTTCCCCAAACTCTGCTGGTTAGAGGCTCAACTCACTCCAATGGCCAGAAACACTGCTGGTGCTGGTGCTGAACTAACCCCAAGGGCCAAAAACACTGCTGGTGCAAGGCTCAACTAAGTTAAAGGGCCTAAAACTCTACTGGTAAGAGGCTGAAGTCACCTAATGGGCCTCAATCTCTGCTGGTAACTCAGCTTATGGGCCTCTAACTTAATTTGGAAGGGCTCACATTAAGGGCCAGGAAAGTGAATTTTGGAAGGTCTTACCACATCACCCACACACACATCCACAATGACAGTTCAGGGTGGGTACTGTTGGATTTCCCATTGCCTATTCCATCTGTCAAAGTAGTAGTATGTAAATTTCCAGCTCACCCTGCTATGATAACCAGTTTTCGTCCTGTGTTGCACGGATAGAGGATGGACTGTGTCCCCAAAAAAACCAACCGATTCCAAACTGAAGAAAATCCAGCATCCAGCAGGCGAAATTCTTAAAATTCCAGCTTTATTAATTCATTTAAAATACCATCACAGGTTCTTCCAAGAGACATGCAGTTATTGTGGCATGATAAACGGCTGCGCGCTTCGGGACTGCAACACGTCCCTTCTACTTGGCATAATGCTATATACACACCTGTGTCTTAAATATCATGAAGGCTACAAAACCCCACCCCTAAAAATTAACTCCTTGATGGTAACTTCACCTAAATCACATATATCAACACTATTCATTATATCAATGTCACTCTATGTTTTTTTTAAATAATAATCCACAATATGTCTTATCTTCACATGCATGATTCCAATATTTTACACTATTTCTCCTAACCTTTTATTATTCTTCAATTAATATACTATATTCATTTAATCCCATAACCTCATGTGACTGTTCACATCACCATCTGTGATTGTCATGAGCAATGTGATTTAAAGGGGTGCTTGTTAAGGTTTCATTAGAGTAAAATATGGGTTTCTGTCCATCCAATTGGGGAGGCAAAAAGGTTTCCAGGTATTTTTCCACTTTCATAGTGGGTTTTTTGAGTGTGGAAAGTGTGTAGTTGATAGGCTGTGATGGTGGGGTAAAACTGTGACTTGGGCTTGTTAGATGCCCCCAGGCATGCTTCCCCTGCTGTCCCAGTTGCATTCCAGAGGTGTTGGCATCATTTGCTGAGGTGTCTTAGTAGACTTGGTGACTCTCTTGAGTCGAACATTGGTTTCCCCCTAAACGAGTATTTTACCCCATAGACTATAATGGGGTTCGATCGAACAGTCGAGTATTGAGCGGCTACTCAAATCGAACTTCGAACATTTCACTGTTCACTCATCTCTATTAAACATATGAATAAAGTCTAAAAAAAAATGCAAACATCAGAGTACCTGACTGTATATTGAGACAATGACATGTTTGTAGTGTATATTGAGGTGTGATTGTCCTCAAAAACAATAGCCAGAGATCCCAGCCATATATAAGACTGACAATGGCCAGGTCTTCAGCCACTGAGATGGTAATTTTAATCAGACGAGATTAGCAAAACGAAACGAACTAAGAAAATCCATTCGCAGCTTCTCCAGGTCTCTAAACATTCTTTACAGTCAGAAGCTTCTCCTTAGAAATGTAAAAATCTTGGAAGGCCATCTAATATCTAGTTAATTAATTCTTCATTTTCTACATGAGAGATAAACTAGTGAAATATTAATAATTACTAAATAGTGTCATCTAAGAGATCAGCTCATGGGGAGACTCTTCTAAGAGGGGTCACATTGGGAGACTTCTATTCCACGAGACTCTTTCTCTTCTAAGGCCTCATTCACATGTCTACATCCACAAAGGTGTGAGGGCTGTGCTTTCCCACACACAGCACCCCACTTCTTGGTCAATCCTTACGTTCATCCTATATTTTGTGTTTCTCTGGGACAGTGAGAAATGGATGCCATTTTTTATTATCATTACAGACTCCAAGCCTTTCATTGATGTGATGCGTCACAGAGAAAAAGAGACATGCTTACAGTTGACAAAAAAAAAAAACACCGCCATCTGAATAAACATTTTGAAATGAATGGGTACGTAGGGTGTCCATAATACTCATGCTAGGATCCGCTTCAATTATAGGATATGTATTTCTTTTGGGATTTATACTCTAGGAACTGAGATTTTGGGGGTCTGGGAGACTAAATTTATTCAGGAGTCTGAATTTGGAGGACTTCTTATAATCTGCAGGCAGGTTGGGGGAGGGAAGTCTGTATTTTTTGAGCCTGTAGCTTTAGACTTTTTTTATTTAGGGGTCTACATATATTTTTGGGATTGTACTTATTTTGGTGTCAATTTTTTTTTTTTTTTAGTGTGATGGGTTTAGCAGTGTTTGGTTGCATAGCTCTAAAAAAAAGTTGAGACAATACATATTGAGTCCAGCCTTGAACATGTCCATGGATGTCCTTACTGGGCATTGTGTAGGGTGGCCAAGGGGTGGGAGAAGAGGCGTGACATAAGCCCAGAGCCCAACTGTACAGCCGGGGGATGGGATAGGGACAAAATATAAAGAGAGAGAGAGAGTACAGTTGGTCTATTAGGTGTGGAGTGGAGAGGAGGCAAGGAGAACAGCAGAGAAGGACAGAGATAAAAGTTATAAGGTAAGGACAAAACTTTATAAAAGACTTGTGAATATGTTCAGTGCAGGGCCGGCGTTAGGGAAGGGGAGCAAACTGGGCAATTGCCCAGGGTCCCCACACCTTCAGGAGTCCCATACTTTCCCTACCATTAGGAATAGATTGGGGTGTGTGTATATGTTGTACATGAATGTATGTGTGTGAATAGATGAGTATATGTGTAAGTATGTACGGCATATCAATGTCTATCTATGTAAGGGCTCGTTCACATCTGCACCCGATCTCCATCTGTTGGGTTTCCGTCTTCTGCAGAAAGAAAACGGAAACCCGACAGACAGTGTCCGGCTGTGAGCGCAGGTGAGCGTTTTGTGCTCTCTGCAGCTAAACCGGTTTTTTTTACCCAGACACAAAGTCCTACATGTCCGACTTTGTGTCCAGTTAAAAAAAAAAAAAAAAAACGGTTTCGCCGCGGAGAGCACAAAACGCTCACCTGCGCTCACAGCCGGACAGTTTCCAAGCCCATTCAAATGAATGGGTTTCAAAACTGACTTGCAGGTTTCCGTCTCCTGCCCAGTTTCGGGCAGGAAACGGAAACCTGCATAATGGAGGCCGGGGCGGAGATGTGAACCGAGCCTATCAAATTATCTATCTATCTATCTATCTATCTATCTATCTATCTCCTTCCTATCTATTTATCTATCTCCTATCTATTTATCTATCTCATATTCATCTTTCTATCTATCTCTCATATCTATCTATCTATCTATCTATCTCATATCTATCTATCTATCTCCTATCTATCTATCTATCTCCTATCTATCTATCTATCTATCAATCATCTATCTCTCAAATCTATCTCCTATCTATTTATCTATCTATCTCATATTCATCTATCTATCTATCTATCTATCTATCTATCTATCTATCTATCTCTCAAATCTATCTATCTGCTATCAATCTATTTATCTATCTCATATTCATCTTTCTATCCAGGGGTGAACCTGCCCCTCTCGCCGCCTGAAGCGAATGAGAGAAAGCCGTCGCCCCCCCCCCGCCGGGGAGGGGCGGGGCTTAGCAGAGGGGGCGTGTCTTAGCGGAGGGGCGGGGCTTAGCGCCGTTCACAGGCGTGAGAGCAAGCCTGCTCTCTGCCTGAGTGTGAGGGGAGGCTGCTGGAGCAGCACTGCTTCAGCGGCCTCCCCAATCCACCGCTCCGTACTAAGCCAGTCCAGGACAGCTTGTCCTGGACTGGCTTAGGTAAGAAAAAATGCCGCCCTCCCTGAGGCCCTGGCATAGTGCCGCCTGAAGCGCTCGCTTCAGGTCGCCTCATGGGAGGTGCGGCACTGTTTCTATCTATCTATCTATCATATCTATTTATCTCCTATCTCTCATATCTATCTATCTTTTAAATCTATCTATCTCCTATCTATCTCATATT
The DNA here is from genome assembly GCF_031893055.1 of Leptodactylus fuscus. NCBI lineage: Eukaryota > Metazoa > Chordata > Amphibia > Anura > Leptodactylidae > Leptodactylus > Leptodactylus fuscus. Next base: position 210,697,540 of record NC_134269.1, on the reverse strand, counting down.
CATCTTTCTATCTGTCTATCTATCTCTCATATCTATCTATCTCTCATATCTATCTATCTCCTATCTATCTATCTCATATTCATCTATCATATCTATCTATCTCCTATCTCTCATATCTATCTATCTATCTATCTCCTATCTTTCATATCTATCTATCTCTCAAATCTATCTATCTCCTATCTATCTCTTAAATCTATCTATCTCCTATCTATATATTTATCTATCTCATATTCATCTATCTATCATATCTATCTATCTCTCAAATCTATCTATCTATCTCCTATCTATCTCTCAAATCTATCTATCTCCTATCTATATATTTATTTATCTATCTCATATTCATCTATCTATCCATCTATCTCTCATATCTATCTATCTCATATCGATCTTTCTATCTCCTATCTAATATCCATTTTTCTATCTATCTCTTCTATCTAGCTGTCTCCCATTTCTAATATCTATCTATCTCTCATCTACCTATCTATCTCGCTATCTATCCATCTCATATTCATCTTTCTATCTATCTCCTATCTCTCATATCTATCTATCTCCTACTGTATCTCTCATTTACCTATCTATCTATCATCTATCTCTCAAATCTATATATCTCCTATCTCTCATCTACCTATCTATCTTGCTATCTATCTATCTATCTATCTATCTATCTATCTATCTCATATTCATCTTTCTATCTATCTCATATTCATCTTTCTATCTCTTCTATCTATCTATCTCATATTCATCTTTCTATCTCTTCTATCTATCTATCTATCTATCTATCTATCTCTCATCTACCTATCTCGCTATCTATATATCTATCAATCATCTACCTCTCAAATCTATCTATCTATCAATCAATCACTCATCTACCTATCTATCTCATATCTATCTACTATCTATCATTTATTATCCATCTTCTATCTACCTATCTCCTATCTATCTATCTATCTATCTATCTATCTATCTATCTATCTATCACAGTAAGGTACTTGGTAGAGAAGTTGTTTCAAACATCTTAAAGAACTAAACAAGGATCTCCTGTAGATGTAGGTTTGCTCCAATCCTTCTGTCTCCTCATGTAAGCCCAGACAGATTGGATGATGAGATCAGGACTCTGTGGGGCCATTATCATCACATGTAGGACTCCTTTTTCTTCTTTAAGCTGAAGATAATTCTCAATTATATTATGCTGTAACTTTTCTTGGCCGATGACTGCATCTGCGCTCCTCAATGTTGCCCACTCACTTTGCATTTTGTTAATAAACCTTTGCACAGTAATATATATGAACTACATTTAATTACTTTTCTCTCTTCTTTCAGCCATGGCGTCCAATGACCTGAGAGATGAGCTACTCTGCTCCATCTGTTGTAGCACCTATACAGATCCTGTAATGCTGAAATGTGGACACAACTTCTGCCAGATCTGTATTGATCGTGTGCTGGATAAACCGAATCGGTCAGGAGTTTATTCTTGTCCTGAATGCAGAAAAAGGTACCGGCAGCGGCCTGAACTGATGAAGAACTTTCCTTTACGTAACATACTGGAGAATTTCAAGTCTGCTCAACCAACACAGACACAAACCGGGATCTTCTGCACTTACTGTGTGGAGTCTCCTGTACCTGCTGTGAAGTCCTGTCTACACTGTGAAACCTCTCCATGTGATAAACATCTGAAAGTTCACTGTAAGACACCAGAACACGTCTTATGTGATCCCAGCACTAACCTGGACAAGAGGAAATGTTCTGTCCATAAGAAGATCCTGGAATATTACTGTACTGAGGACGCGGCTTGTATCTGTGCCTATTGTTTAGCAGAACAACATCAAGGACACCAGGTGGAGACGCTGGATGAGGCCTCTGAGAAGAAGAAGGAGAAACTGGGTAGCGTTCTCCAGAAACTGACCAAAAATAGATGGGAAATAAAGAAGAAAGTCCATAATCTGGAACAAAGCAGAGATAAAGCTCAACAAAACACAACTGCATCAGTCATGAGAGTAAATGCAGTGTTTGCAGACATCAAGAGACACCTTGGCAAAAAGAAAGAGAGGATCCTGAGTGAGATCTCCAAGCAGAAAATGGATGAGACATTGAAAGTCTTTACTCTGACCCAAATACAGGAAAAAAAGAAGGACGAGTTGTGCAGAAAGATGAGGCGCATCGAGGAGCTGTGTAACAGGACTGATCCACTGAGTGTCTTACAGGAACCAGACACAGGTGACTTTTGTGATCCTGAGGAGGGGGGAGGTGATGAGGACACAGGGGGACATTATAGACAGCGCCATGACGTAGATGATCTGGATGTGGCTGTGATCTCAGACAGAATACAAAAATTAAGTGACATAATAACAGATATAAGGAGCGGGATCTATGTGGAGGATCCTGGAGACATATTACTGGATGTAAACACGGCTAATAATTATCTCCATATATCAGACGACCTGAAAACTGCAACACTGACAGAAGAGGAGCAGAATCGTCCAGAAACAGCCGAGAGATTCCAGGATTATAGTCAGGTGATAAGTATCAGGGGATTTACCTCAGGGCGACATTACTGGGATGTGGAGGTCAGTAGGTCATGGGGGTGGAGTGTGGGGATGTGTTATCCCAGTATAGACAGGAGGGGAGAAAATTCATTAATAGGAGAAAACAACAAGTCCTGGAGTTTGGACTGTTATGGTGAAAAGATTTTAGTTCATCATAATGGTATCAGAGGCGTGTTACCTAAACAGTTAATTTTTTACAGTTATAAATTCAGGATCTGTCTGGATTATGAGGCCGGGCGGCTGTCCTTCTATGAGCTGTGTGACCCCATCAGACACTTACACACCTTCACTGCCATCTTCACCGAGCCCCTTCATGCTGCCATGTGTATGTTAGGCAGTTCTTTAAGACTATTAGGGGCAGGCAGGAACTAAGAGAAACCAACATCCCCCAAAATATCTGATCACAGACTGTTGACATCAAGGTGAGAAACATCTAATGCATAACTAGGTGAAGAGGCCACGGCAGCTTATATCTAACTCCCTCATGTTGCACCTGATGATATTTTTGTTTCCTGTCATAATTTTTGGTCTGACCCACCCTACTGTGTACCTATATATCACATTACATAGTAGATGACTTTGGATAAAGACATTAATTAGTCCATCAAGTCCAACCTATAACCCTACAATCCCTACAGTGTTTATCCAGGGGAAGGCAAAAAAGAACCATGAGGCTCATGCCAATTGCCCCATTTCAGGGGAAAAATTCTCCAAATCTGGCAGTCAGTAGAAAAACCCTGGATCAACGTGAAATCCCTGGATCAACGTGGACATTGGACATTCTTACCTCCTGTATGTATTTCCCTGTTTGGATAATTTGATCAATGATTATTAATAAATCTTCTTAAAAGCTTACAGTTGAAAATTGCTGACTTCTTCATGAAACAATTCTGTGAAAAGCGCTGCGGAAAAATCTACAATGTGTTTCCACTTCTGTCTTCTCCGCAGTGCTTTTTGGCTGTGGTTCGCTACATGGGGCCATAACCTTAGACTAAAGCCCCATGTTGCAGAAACACAACGTTTTTGCCTCAGCGGGAACACTGCAGAAAAAAAATGCAACGTTTTACTGTAACTGCAAAGTGAATGAGATTCTGGCTAATCTCAGCCACACACTGCCTACAAAAACACTGCGGAAAAGCTTTGTTTCCAAAAACACCTACGTTTTTGAAGATTGCAGCATGTCGGTTATACCTGCGGCAACACTCACATTTCCCTATAGGTTTAATAAGTGAAGAAAATCCGCAGAGAAAAACTGAAAAAGGCCGGGGCCCCACTGGGCATAAACGCTGCGATTTGTCCATGGCAGAAATGCTGTGGAAAAAATCGCGGCGTTTTACAGTGCAAGCAAAGGGGATGGGATTCATGCAAATCCCATCCCCACTTTGCAGAAAAAAAACGCAGTGTGGATGCGCTGCCATTTTCGAAGCCGTTGCGGCTTTGTAAAAAGCAACATGTCAATTATATCTACGGAAACGCCGGCAGCTTTCCCGCAGATATGATGTTAAGAGAAAGTCCGCAGAAGAAAACTCTGCGAACTTTCTCTTAAAAGCGCTGCGGAAAGAACCGCAGTGCGATCATGCCGCGGTTCGTTCCGCAGCACTTCAGCGCTGCATTTACGCCCAATGGGACCTTAGCCTACAAATAAACACAGCCGCCTTAGGCCGGTTGCAGATGACTATGTTACAACTGACCTGCTGTGAATTAAAAGCACAGACTGCACATGGGGAACAAGGCTATGTCCCTGTGCACAGGCTGTGCTTCCATGGCTCCTTTCATTAAATGAATAGGAGCCACAGAAGCAGAAATAGGACCTGTCCTATCTCATGCGACCCGGACCTTTCGTCCAGCATATGGGGCCGTGAAAATCACGGTCATGTGTATGGACCCATGGAAAAAAATGGGTTAGTGTGCTATCCGTGAAATACATGGCTAGCACACTGACCCACAACACAGTCGTCTGCAAGGGGCCTTAAGCTGAGGCCTCATCTTGCGGAAATGCAGCTTTTTGTTGCAGACTTTGCTGCAGTTTATGAGCCAAATGACTACAAAAGGAATGTGAAATATATAGGAAGTTCTTATAGCTCTACCTTCTCCTCAATCCACTCCTGGTTTGGGCTAAAAATAAATGCAGCAAAAAACTGCCTTTCTGCAAAGTGGGGGCCTTAACCTAAAGGGGGGGCTTTCGCCTCAACAAAATAAACTAAATAAATAACTGCAATGGATCTTTTTCAAAAATATTGGGATAGTCTTATTAAGATTGACATGCATTTTATTCATTACTCATTATAATTAATATGTTGGGTCAAGGCGTTGACACTCTGCTCCACCCATATTCACACAATGTGGTGAGCAGGGTTTGGTGCAAGAAATGGCCTAGTGCCAAACATGCGCTTCAATATCATCCCTCAATGCCAGAAAACTGGTGTAGAAAGACTGATGAATTAATGAGGGCAAATTTAATAAGACCGGTGTATGGTATAATAAGTGACTCTTAATAAGTGACTGGCGCAAAGAACCAGAGAATTATGAAGAGGCTGATGTTGAGCTGAATGTGGCAGGATCATGGCTTGGGGCGCACATTTAGTGCAAGAAAGGGCCCTCGTGTGCATCAATATCTTTCCTCTATTCCAGTTTTATGGCATAGAATGAATGATGAATTTGCTCCATTGGGGAAAATTTATTAACACTGGTCTATCATATGCCAGTCTAAATAAAAAACCTGACTGGCGCAGGTATAAAGGGACTGCAGCCTCTTCATAAATCTGTCGGACGTCTAGGAGCCGGAATGGAAATCTACACCATGTAAGAACACAAATAGACTTCCATTATAACTTGCACTAGGAAACTGGGGCGAGTTTTAATAAATAAGTTGTAGAATGTGGCAGGCGTGGCAACAATTACTAATCTGTGTGTCATCCATTCTATTTTCACAGATACGTGCATGGAGCCCTATATAGGTGGGGGGTTTTTACGTTGCAAAACATTTGGCAAAATCAACATTAAAAGAAACTTAGTGTGCACATATCCTAACAATGCATTCAGTTAAAAAAGGTGCAAAACTGGAAAACATCCATTTTCTATGACTGTCTTGCACTCAAGGGTCACCCGTTTTCATGAATCCTCATTCACTTGAGTCTATGAAGGGGTCCGGGAAAATGGACAAATATAGACCATGACTTCTATTTTGATGGTCTGTTAGAACGAACCTTCAAAATAAAGGCTCACGTGAACAACCCCCATCACATCTGTGTGATGCTGAACAGATGTCAGCCATATTTCCAGGACGAACCCCGAGTTAGGACTCCTCAGTATAAGGGCTCGTTCACACGGGGGGCGGATTTTGACCATATTTTGACTTGGGAGCCAGGTCAAAATATGGTCAAAACCCGCCTGCCACGATGTCGTGGTCGCAGCTTCCCCCACCCCGGAGTCGGCTCAAATGAATGGGCCGACACCGGAGGTTGCGGCCGCCAGACGGAAGCCGCAGCTCATCGAGCCGCAAATCCGCCTGAAGAAAGGGCAGCTCGCTTCTTTTTTTCCGCTATCAGCAGTTGCTTACTGTCTCCTAGCCCAGACTTTGATTCACATGATGAATAAGTATCTATCGCCATGTCTCCTGGTACTGAGCGATAGGTCCTCCCAGTTCAATTCCTGAGTTCAATTACACCACCACCGCCACATCCAACTCCACCTCTCCCCCACCCCCCTGGACTTCTTCCACCTGTTTCAAAATTTTTATTTTATTTTTAATTTTTTAATTTATTTTATTATTTTATTGTATGTGATTATTTTAAGTACTTTCCCTACCTCATTTTTTGGAGGGCACTTGCTCTATTATTACCCCCATTTTGCAGCCCTCTACCCCTTACTATCACCATCTTGCAGTCATTTTTTGGGTCACCAAGTTCGGGTCTCCATTGATTTCAACTTGGTTCGGGTCAAGTTCGGGTTCACTACTAAAAATATCCATATATCAGACGACCTGAAAACTACAACCAGAACACAAGCAAAGCAAAATCGTCCAGAAAGAGGAGAGATTCCTGGATGTTCCTCAGGTGATAAGCAGGAGGAGATTTACCTCAAGGTGACATTATTGGGATGTGGAGATCAGTATATCAGGGTGGCGGAGGTTGGGGATGTGTTGTCCCAGTATAGATAGGAGGGGGAGTCACTCACTCATTGGATATAAGCAGAGGTCTCCAGTAACAAAATATTGCTGCACTGTAATTCACTGTAATGTTACCACTAGCACCCCTCCAACCCCCGGTATTCAGGCCTTGGGGGGGGGGGGGCACCTTTCTATAATCCATCTCCGGCAGCAGAGATGCTAGGTTCACCACTGTGCCGACCTTAATATCGCGTGTGAGGGGCAAATGTGCCAGAGCTATTAAGAACCTCCAACTTCTTAAAAATTCTGACACACCCGCAGGAGGTCCCAAGCAGCAAAGATTAAATCTAACAGACTGGCATAGATTTCAGACATAACGCACACCAGTTTTCTGACATGACACAGACCCATCTTGTTCTCGTCCCTGCCCCGTTTACTAAATTTGTACATTTTTGTTACAAATGGCCTTGCTCCAAAAATGCAAAGAACTAGTGTGACCAAATTGGTAAATTCCCCACATTACGGATCTAATAATCTATGTCAAACTAAAATGTCTTTCTTACGTTCATCCCATATTTTGTATTTCTCTGGGACAGTGAAAACGGTTCACTTTTTTTATTATTACAGAAAAATAGATATGCTTACAGTGGGCAAAAAAAACCCAGCCATCTGAATAAACACTTTAATATGAATGGGGACTTCGGGTGTCCATAATACTCATGCTAGGATCCGCTTTAATTATAGAATCTGTATTTATTTTGGGATTTATACTCTAGGAACTGTCCTGAGATTTTGGGGGTCTGGGAAACTAAATTTATTCAGGAGTCTGAATTTGTAGGACTTCTTATAATCTGCAGGCTATTTGGGGGAGGGGGTGGGGTCTGTATTTATTGAGCCTGTAGCTTGAGACTTTTTTTATTTAGGGGTCTACATATTTTTGGGGGATTGTACTTATTTTGATGTCAATTTTTTTTTAAAGTGTGATGGGTTTAGCAGCTTTAAAAAAGTTGAGACAATACTTATTGAGTCCAGCCTTGAATATGTTAATGAAATGTCCTTACTGGGCATTGTGTAGGGCGGCCAAGGGGTGGGAGAAGAGGTGTGTAATAAGCCCAGAGCCCAACTGTACAGCCGGGGGATGGGATAGGGACACAATATAAAGAGAGAGAGAGCACTGTTACTCTATAAGCTGTGGAGTGGAGAGGAAGCAAGGACTGCACGGAGAACAGCAGAGAAGGACAGAGATAAAGGTTAGAAGGTAAGGACAAAACTTTTTGAAATCCTTGTGAATATGTTCAGTGTTAGTGCACATGTATAGATATAATCATGTTCTTATATCCAGAGCGCACACAAACCTTTTAAACAACTCTTTAAGGATAAGTTCACACAGTGGAATGTGCCACTAAAAAATCCACCTACCACTTATTTCTTTAGAAGGCAGACGCTTCTTCTGTCTGATACTTGATTTTTTTTCAGTTAGTGGACAAAAGAAGCGTCTTGCTCCATCTTTACCCAAACCTTCCATTGAAGTAAAGGTGACTAGTAAATCTTTGGGCGGGAGATTTCTTAGATAAATCCTCAATGTGAACTGACCCTAAAAAAAGAAAAAAAAATGTTGGTGGGGGAGATTTATGAAAAAATGTTTAAATTAAAAATATTCTTTGTTCCCCATAGCAACCAATCACAGCACGGCTTTCAGTTTTCAAAAACACTATCAGAAATTAAAGCTATGCTGTGATTGGTTGCTTTAGAAATCTTCAACCTCACATCCAAAAATCTTTAGTGATCTATGGCTGCGAAGCTTTAGTGCTAGGGGTCCACTTTATAGGAATGTGTCATTTATAATATAGTTATTTTTTTTTTAAATTGTCTTATAACATTGATTGTAGATTTTATAAATTTTATTTTCTGTACATGGTTATGGTGATGGCCATCTTGCCTGAGCTTCATCCACGCTCACTGCATTTGGGTTTCTATTTGGGGGTCCACTTGGGGACCTCCCGAACGGAAACTTCATCCGCTGAAAAAAAATCGGTTACCCGTGGGCCCCATAGACCATAATGGGGTCTGCCGGGTTTCCACCCAAAAGGGGCAAAAAATGCGGAGCTAAAAGCTTCAGGGGGAATGGAATCCCCCAGTGGAGTGCTGGTGCAGGTGTGAACTTAACCTTAATAGTATTTCATGTTTGTGTTTTTTATGCTTTTAGGGAAACATTAGAAAATATAGCTGTTGAGGTGCAGTAAAATTGTGTTTCTTTTTCTGCAGTTTTTAATGTGGTCATCATTTTTCTAGGTGAAATATGTTAAAGAGGTTGTCTAGTTTTAGACAGATATATGTTGTTGTTTGTATAATGAAAAGTTGTGCAATTTTCCAATATACTTTCTGTATCAATTCCTTGCACTTTTCTGCTTGCTCTTACTCATTCTGCTTAGGGTTGGTTCACACTAGCGTTTGTATTCCGTCCGGAAGGAGTCCGCATGGAGACCCCCGGATGGAATATATACGCTAGTGTGAACCAACCCTTACTTCCAGTGGATACAAATCAGTCCATGGTCGTGTGATTTACAGTCCATGGTTGCGTAATGGACTTACAAGTGCCTGGCCTGTTACCAGGTAGATGTCTGATTACTGCGCTGTGCCTGTAATGAGTCGTACACCTACGTGTCCATTAAGGGTCCATTCACATGGAGGAAAATGGCAAGGAATTTGAGCGCTGAAAAAAAAGCCTCCCATTGACTTCAATGGGTTCCTTTATCTGCGAGGAAACCACTGAAGTCAATGGGAGGCTTTTTTCAGCGCTGAAATTCCACACCATTTTCCTCTGTGTGAATGGACCCTAACATTTCTGTGAGTGCCCTTCTTCTGGGTAACTTACAGACAGTAAGGTACTTGGTAGGGAAGTTGTTTCAAACATCTTGAAGAACTAAACAAGGATCTCCTGTAGATGTAGGTTTGCTCCAATCCTTCTGTCTCCTCATGTAAGCCCAGACAGATTGGATGATGAGATCAGGACTCTGTGGGGCCATTATCATCACATGTAGGACTCCTTTTTCTTCAAGCTGAAGATAATTCTCAATTATATTATGCTGTAACTTTTCTTGGCCGATGACTGCATCTGCGGTCCTCAATGTTGCCCACTCACTTTGCATTTTGTTAATAAACCTTTGCACAGTAATATATATGAACTGCATTTAATTACTTTTCTCTCTTCTCAGCCATGGCGTCCAATGACCTGAGAGATGAGCTACTCTGCTCCATCTGTTGTAGCACCTATACAGATCCTGTAATGCTGAAATGTGGACACAACTTCTGCCAGATCTGTATTGATCGTGTGCTGGATAAACCGAATCGGTCTGGAATTTATTCTTGTCCTGAATGCAGAAAAAAGTACCAGCAGCGGCCTATCCTGATGAAGAACATAGCTCTACGTAACATACTGGAGAATTTCAAGTCTGCTCAACCAACACAGACACAAACCGGGATCTTCTGCACTTACTGTGTGGACTCTCCTGTACCATCTGTGAAGTCCTGTCTACACTGTGAAACCTCTCCATGTGATAAACATCTGAAAGTTCACTGTAAGACACCAGAACACGTCTTATGTGATCCCAGCACTAACCTGGACAAGAGGAAATGTTCTGTCCATAAGAAGATCCTGGAATATTACTGTACTGAGGACGCGGCTTGTATCTGTGCCTACTGTTTAGCAGAACAACATCAAGGACACCAGGTGGAGATGCTGGATGAGGCCTCTGAGAAGAAGAAGGAGAAACTGGGTAGCATTCTCCAGAGACTGACCAAAAATAGATGGGAAATAAAGAAGAAAGTCCATAATCTGGAACATAGCAGAGATATAGCTCAACAAAACACAACTGCATCAGTCATGAGAGTCAATGCAGTGTTTGCAGACATCAAGAGACACCTTGGCAAAAAGAAAGAGAGGATCCTGAGTGAGATCTCCAAGCAGAAAATGGATGAGACATTGAAAGTCTTTACTCTGACCCAAATACAGGAAAAAAAGAAGGACGAGTTGTGCAGAAAGATGAGGCGCATCGAGGAGCTGTGTAACAGGACTGATCCACTGAGTGTCTTAAAGGATCCAGACACAGGTGACTTGTGTGATCCTGAGGAGGGGGGAGGTGATGAGGACACAAGGGGACATGATAGACAGCGCCATGATGTAGATGATCTGGATGTGGCTGTGATCTCAGACAGAATACAAAAATTAAGTGACATAATAACAGATATAAGGAGCGGGATCTATGTGGAGGATCCTGGAGACATATTACTGGATTTAAATACGGCTTCTACTGATATCTATATATCAGATGACCTGAAAACTGCAACCGGGACAGAAAAGGAGCAGAATCGTCCAGAAACAGCAGAGAGATTCCAGTATAGTCAGGTGATAAGTATCAGGAGATTTAGCTCAGGGCGACATTACTGGGATGTGAAGGGCAGTAGATCAGGGGGGTGGAGTGTGGGGATGTGTTATCCCAGTATGGCCAGGAGGGGAGAAAATTCATGTATTGGCGATAACAACAAGTCCTGGAGTTTGGACTGTTTTATGGACGAGTTTTCAGTTTCTCATAACAGTATCAGACGCTTGTTACCTAAAGAGTTATTTTCTTACAGTTATAAAGTAAGGATCTGTCTGGATTATGAGGCCGGGCGGCTGTCCTTTTATGAGCTGTGTGACCCCATCAGACACTTATACACCTTCACTGCCATCTTCACCGAGCCCCTTCATGCTGCCATATATGTATTGAACAGTTCTTTAAGACTATTAGGGGCAGGCAGAAACTAAGAGAAACCAACATCCCCCAAAATATCTGATCACAAACTGTTGACATCAAGGCGAGCAACATCTAATGCATAACTAGGTGAAGAGGCCACGGCAGCTTATATCTAACTCCCTCATGTTGCACCTGATGATATTTTTGTTTCCTGTCATAATTTTTGGTCTGACCCACCCTACTGTGTACCTATATATCACATTGATTGTTCTTACCTCCTGTATGTATTTCCCTGTTTGGAGAATTTGATCAAAGATTATTAATAAATCTTCTTTAAAAATTACAGCTGAAAATTACTGACTTCTTCGTGGAACATTTCTGTGAAAAGTGCTGCGGAAACATCTACAATGTGTTTCCACTTCTTTCTTTTCCCCAGTGCTTTTTGGCTGTTGTTCGCTACGTGGGGCCATAGCCTTAGATTAAAACACCATGTTGCGAAAGCACAGCATTTTTGGCACAGTGGAAACACTGTGGAATAAAATGCAGCGTTTTACAGTAACTGTAAAGTGAATGAGATTCGGGCTAATTCCATCCACACATTGCCTACAAAAACACTGCACAAAAGCTGTGTTTCCAAAAACGTCTGTGTTTTTGAAAATTGCAGCATGTCGGTTATACCTGCGGCAACACTCACATTTCCCTATAGGTTTAATAAGAGAATGTGGGGCCTTAACCTAAAGGGGGGGATTTCGGCTCAACAAAATAAACTAAATAAATAACTGCAATGGATCTTTTTCAAAAACATTGGGTTAGTTTTTAGAGATGAGCGAACAGTGTTCTATCGAACACATGTTCGATCGGATATCAGGGTGTTCGCCATGTTCGAATCGAATCGAACACCACGTGGTAAAGTGCGCCAAAATTCGATTCCCCTCCCACCTTCCCTGGCGCCTTTTTTGCACCAATAATAGCGCAGGGGAGGTGGGACAGGAACTACGACACCGGGGGCATTGAAAAAAATTGGAAAAAGTCATTGGCTGCCGAAATCAGGTGACCTCCTTTTTAGACGAATAGTGGATTTCAAATCCGGGTCATATGAGAATGTGAACTTTGTGACTATGAGACAGGGATAGCTGTACAGGCAGGGATAGCTAGGGATAACCTTTATTTAGGGGGGAATGTTATTAAAAATAACTTTTTGGGGCTCTATCGGGTGTGTAATTGTGATTTTTGTGAGATAAACTTTTTCCCATAGGGATGCATTGGCCAGCGCTGATTGGCCGAATTCCGTACTCTGGCCAATCAGTGCTGGCCAATGCATTCTATTAGCTTGATGAAGCAGATTGTGCACAAGGGTTCAAGCGCACCCTCGGCTCTGATGTAGCAGAGCCGAGGCTGCACAAGGGTTCAAGCGCACCCTCGGCTCTGATGTAGCAGAGCTGAGGGTGCACAAGGGTTCAAGTGCACCCTCGGCTCTCCTACATCAGAGCCGAGGGTGCGCTTGAACCCTTGTGCAGCCTCAGCTCTGCTACATCAGAGCCGAGGGTGCGCTTGAACCCTTGTGCACACTCTGCTTCATCGGGCTAATAGAATGCATTGGCCAGCGCTGATTGGCCAGAGTACGGAACTCGACCAATCAGCGCTGGCTCTGCTGGAGGAGGCGGAGTCTAAGATCGCTCCACACCAGTCTCCATTCAGGTCCGACCTTAGACTCCGCCTCCTCCGGCAGAGCCAGCGCTGATTGGCCGAAGGCTGGCCAATGCATTCCTATGCGAATGCAGACTTAGCAGTGCTGAGTCAGTTTTGCTCAACTACACATCTGATGCACACTCGGCACTGCTACATCAGATGTAGCAATCTGATGTAGCAGAGCCGAGGGTGCACTAGAACCCCTGTGCAAACTCAGTTCACGCTAATAGAATGCATCGGCCAGCGCTGATTGGCCAATGCATTCTATTAGCCCGATGAAGTAGAGCTGAATGTGTGTGCTAAGCACACACATTCAGCACTGCTTCATCACGCCAATACAATGCATTAGCCAGTGCTGATTGGCCAGAGTACGGAATTCGGCCAATCAGCGCTGGCTCTGCTGGAGGAGGCGGAGTCTAAGGTCCGACCTGAATGGAGACTGGTGTGGAGCGATCTTAGACTCCGCCTCCTCCAGCAGAGCCAGCGCTGATTGGTCGAGTTCCGTACTCTGGCCAATCAGCGCTGGCCAATGCATTCTATTAGCCCGATGAAGTAGAGCTGAATGTGTGTGCTTAGCACACACATTCAGCTCTACTTCATCGGGCTAATAGAATGCATTGGCCAATCAGCGCTGGCCAATGCATTCTATTAGCGTGAACTGAGTTTGCACAGGGGTTCTAGTGCACCCTCGGCTCTGCTACATCAGATTGCTACATCTGATGTAGCAGTGCCGAGTGTGCATCAGATGTGTAGTTGAGCAAAACTGACTCAGCACTGCTAAGTCTGCATTCGCATAGGAATGCATTGGCCAGCCTTCGGCCAATCAGCGCTGGCTCTGCCGGAGGAGGCGGAGTCTAAGGTCGGACCTGAATGGAGACTGGTGTGGAGCGATCTTAGACTCCGCCTCCTCCAGCAGAGCCAGCGCTGATTGGCCGAATTCCGTACTCTGGCCAATCAGCACTGGCTAATGCATTGTATTGGCGTGATGAAGCAGTGCTGAATGTGTGTGCTTAGCACACACATTCAGCTCTACTTCATCGGGCTAATAGAATGCATTGGCCAATCAGCGCTGGCCAATGCATTCTATTAGCGTGAACTGAGTTTGCACAGGGGTTCTAGTGCACCCTCGGCTCTGCTACATCAGATTGCTACATCTGATGTAGCAGTGCCGAGTGTGCATCAGATGTGTAGTTGAGCAAAACTGACTCAGCACTGCTAAGTCTGCATTCGCATAGGAATGCATTGGCCAGCCTTCGGCCAATCAGCGCTGGCTCTGCCGGAGGAGGCGGAGTCTAAGGTCGGACCTGAATGGAGACTGGTGTGGAGCGATCTTAGACTCCGCCTCCTCCAGCAGAGCCAGCGCTGATTGGTCGAGTTCCGTACTCTGGCCAATCAGCACTGGCCAATGCATTTCTATGGGGAAAAGTTAGCTTGCGAAAATCGCAAACTGACAGGGATTTCCATGAAATAAAGTGACTTTTATGCCCCCAGACATGCTTCCCCTGCTGTCCCAGTGTCATTCCAGGGTGTTGGTATCATTTCCTGGGGTGTCATAGTGGACTTGGTGACCCTCCAGACACGAATTTGGGTTTCCCCCTTAACGAGTTTATGTTCCCCATAGACTATAATGGGGTTCGAAACCCATTCGAACACTCGAACAGTGAGCGGCTGTTCGAATCGAACCTCGAACATTTTAGTGTTCGCTCATCTCTATTAGTTTTATGAAGACTGGCGTGAGTTTTATTCATTACTCATCACAATTAATAAGTTGGGTCAAGGTGTTAACACTCTGCTCCACCCACATTTGCACAATGCGAGGAGCAGGGTTTGGTGCAAGAAATGGCCTATCGCCAAACATGTGCTTCAATATCATCCCTCTATGCCAGAAAACTGGTGTAGAAAGACTGATGAATTTATGAGGGCAAATTTATTAAGACCAGTGTATGGTATGTCACTCTTAATAAGTGGCCTGACTGGTGCAAAGAACCAGAGATTTATGAAGAGGCTGATGTTGAGCTGAATGTGGCAGGATCACGGCTTGGAGTGCACATTTAATGCAAGAAAGGGCCCTCTGTCAAATGTGTGCATCAATATCATTCCTCTATTCCAGTTTTATGGCACAGAATGAATGATGAATTTGCTCGATTGGGGAAAATGTATTAAGACTGGTCTATCATATGCCAGTCTAAATAAAAAACCTGACTGGCGCAGGGAAGCAAAGATGTATGAAGAGAATGCAGCCTCTTCATCAATCTGTCGAATATCCAGGAGCCAGAATGGAAATTTACACCATGTAGGAACTTTCCGCGGATATCTTGGTATACAATAATCGATCTTAGTCAATTTGAACATGCTGATTTCAAATATGCAAAACTTTCGATTGTAATCGAATACCTCGAACGGCCTGATATTCGATCGAATATCAATTCAATCGAACGCCGTTCGCTCATCTCTATTGTTTATTTATATAGCACCATTAATTCCATGGTGCTTTACATTTGGGGGTTTACATACAATATACAAAATATACAGGTAGATATAATACTAACAATGACCGAGTGGCACAGTGAGGTAGGGGGCCCTGCCCGCGAGGGCTTAAAATCTATGAGTGAAGGGGGATAGACACAGAAGGAGAGGGGGGAGACTGTACAGATGGCAGTGTGGTGATAGTGTTATTGGAGGTTGTAGGCCTTCCTGAATAGATGAGTCTTCAGGGCCTTCTTGAAGCCTGTGATTGTGGCGATCAGTCTTATGTGTCTTGGTAAGGAGTTCCAGAGACTGGGGGATGCACGGGAGAAATCTTGGAGACGGTTGTGTGAGGACTGGATGAGAGCAGAGCAGAGTAGAAGGTCATTGGAGGATCTGAGGTTACGTGTAGGCAGGTAGCGGGAGATTAGTTCAGAGATATATGGAGGGGACAGATTTTGGATGGCTTTGTAAGTTAGCGTTAGTAGCTTGAACTCAATTTGCTGGGCTATGGGTAGCCAGTGGAGGGACTGGCAGAGGGGAGCAGCCAATGAAGATCGGGGGGAGAGGTGAATTAAACGAGCAGCGCAGTTTAAGGTGGACTGGAGGGGGGTGACGGTGTTTGCTGGGAGTCCATGGAGAAGGGTGTTGCAGTAGTCTAAGCGTGAGATTATGAGGGCCTAGACGAGCATCTTAGTGGTTACAGGGGTGAGGAAGGAGCGGATTCAGTGGATGTTCTTGAGCTGGAGGCGGCAGGAGGTGTTGAGGGTTTGAAAGTGTGACTTGAAGGATAGGTCGGAGTCCAGGTTTACCCCAAGGCATCGGGCCCATGGGACAGGGGTAATTGTGGTTCCATTAACATTGATAGATGGGTCAGGTGGAGGGGCCATACGGGGTGGGGTAAAGATGATACACTCTGTTTTCTCCATGTTGAGTTTGAGAAAGAGGGAGGAGAGAAAGGAGGCTACAGCTGCTAAACAATCTGGAACTCTGGCCAGCAGGGAGGTAATATCTGGTCCAGAGATGTATATTTGGGTGTCATCGGCATAGTATTGGTATTGAAAACCATGAGATTCTATGAGTTGGCCCAGGCCAAGGCTGTAGATGGAGAACAGTAGAGGTCCTAGGACAGAGCCTTGGGGGACACCTACAGAGAGAGGGCGAGGTGAGGAGGTGGTGTGCGAGTGGGAGACGCTGAATGTGCGGTCGGTGAGGTATGAGGAGATCCAGGAAAGGGCCAGGTCTGAGATACCAAGGGATGAGAGAATTTCTAACAGGAGGGAGTGGTCAACTGTGTCAAAGGCGGAGGAGAGGTCAAGGAGGAGGAGGCCAGAGTAATGGCGCTTGGCTTTGGCGGTTAGAAGGTCATTAGTGACTTTTGCTAGGGCAGTTTCAGCGGAGTGACGCGGTCTGAAGCCTGACTGTAGTCTGTCAAAGAGCAGGTTGGACGAGAGATAGGAGGAGAGTTCTAAGTGTGCGTGTTGCTCAAGCAGTTTTGAAGGACGATAGTTGACTGGAGAGGACGGGTTGAGGGACGGTTTCTTAAGTATAGGTGTGACTTTGGCGTGTTTGAAGGCGGAGGGGAAGGATCCATTGATTAGGGATAGGTTGAAGAGATGGGTTAGGGCCGGAGTAGTGACTTCAGTGAGCTTGGGGATGAGTTGTGACTGGATCAGGTCAAGCGCGCAGGAGGTGAGGTGGGATTTGAAGATTAGGGAGGAGAGTTTTTCATCAGTGATGGTGGAGAAACAGGTCAAGGATGATGAGCAGTGAGCAGTTGGGTGGAGGGGTTGTCGGGCAGTAGGGTGAAACTGTCTCTGATGTGTCAATTTTAGCTTTGAAGTAAAAGGCAAAGTCGTCAGCTGAGATAAGTGATGTCGGAGGGGGCGCAGGAGGACGGAGGAGGGAGTTGAAGGTGGTAAATAGTTGTGTGATGCTGAACGGATGTCAATATATCCATATTTCCAGGACGAACCCTGAGTCAGGACTCACAGTATTATAGTCTGCTTCTCCTGTGCTTCTTCAAACAAATAGCACCATAGGTGCATAGCAATTTTCACAGTTTTGAGATGGACAAATCAAACCTAAATTGCAACATAAAAAAAAAAATCATCCAACCCCCCCCCCCCCCATACATATATATTTTCTTAAAGTAGACACCTGCAGCATTGTCAGAATGCCACTTGGTACTGTATACGAACAGGCACCTTCATGTAATTTTGATTTAAAGTGAATGTTTTATTTAAAACAATGCAAATAAATGTTTATTAGTTGCTAAAAGTGGAAACCAAACATTAAATTATATGCATCAAACCTCCTGAAAACAAGAGATCAACATGTGCAGAGTTAATTCATATCACTATGGCCTACACCCGCATGCATGTATCTTCAGAAAATCTGTAGAACTGGAAGGAACAAAAATCTTCTTTGAAGCTGGAAATGTTAAAAAAGTATCATCCTATAAAATGTAGGGATTACACAAGTGAACCCCTAAACCCTATATATTTTTTGAAAGTAGACAACCTGAAGATTATATATGTCTCAATGGGTTATCAATAGCCACATCCACCTTCATGCAACTTTGTGGCAAACAAATATTTTTTTTTTTAAATGCACAAATACATATTTACACCTAAAACTCATGTTCAATCTTACATTCACATACAAAATACATTTAAAATAATAGCTTATGGTGTAGACATTGTGTGTGTATATATATATATATATATATATATATATATATATATATACCGCAAACATCAAGTACAACAAGAGCTTGGACTCTCAAAAACACTACTACAGAAAACAAGCAGGATTTTGTTGTTATTCACTAATATGTTAAAAAGGTATACTGCACCTAGCAAACTGTGACACCAAAATCTGCCATATATACATACCGAATATATAAACACAACTTATTATTTCATATATACAACCACCTTCATGCAACTTTGCAGCTAACAGAGATTTCAAGCATAAATTGCACAAAAATTCAAATTTGTCATTGAAGTGCTGCTCAAGTAATCAAGTAATGTGGGGTGCTTTTTCTCTTTTAACCCCTTGTGAAAATGAAAACTTTGGGGATAAAGGGACATTTTAGTAATTTTTAACCTACACATCCCAAGGTTAGTAAAATCTGTGAAACGGCTATAGGGTCAAACTACTCACTATACCCCTCAATGAATACCTTAAGGGGTCTAGTTTATAAAATAGGGTCATTTATGGGGGTTTTCAATTGTTTTGGTAACTCAAATCTTGTTTGAATGTGCAATGGGCCTGAAATATCTGCAAGCAAAATTTGTGTCTTGAAATTCAGTTGGTGCTCCCATCTCTTTGGGCCCTACCGTGCGTCCGTACATAGGATTAAGGCCACAAAGTGTACATTTTTGAACACGGGAGAAATGGGGCCATCTATTTTGGGGTGTTTTTCTTTATTTTCATGCCTTGTGTGCAAAAAAACTGCCTTTAAAATGACTCTTGTGTAAAAAATATGAGAATTTTTTGTTTGACACAAATTCTTTTAAAACCTATGGGGTCAAAATACTGACTATACCCCTCAATGAATACCTCAAGGGGTCTAGTTTATAAAATGGTGTCATTTATTGGGGTTTTAAATTATTTTGGTAACGCAAATCTTGTTTGAATGTGCAATGGGTCTGAAACATTTAGAAGCAAAAATTGTGTCTTGAAATCCAGTTGGTGCTCCCTTCTTTTTGTGCCCTACCGTGCGTCCGTACATAGGATTAAGGCCACAAAGTGTACGTTTTTGAACACAGGAGAAATGGAGTCATCTACTTTGGAGTGTTTTTCTTCATTTTCATGTGTTATTTGCAAAAAAAACTGCCTATAAAATTACACTTTTGTGTAAAAAAAATATGAAATTTTTTTGTTTGACGCAACATTTCTAAAAACTTATGGGGTAAAAGTACTCACTATACCCCTCAATGAATACCTTAAGGGGTCTAGTTTATAAAATGAGGTCATTTATGGGGGGTTTCAATTGCTTTGGTAACTGAAATCTTGTTTGATATTGCGATGGGCCTAAAATATCTGCAAGCAAAATTTGTGTTTTGAAATCCATTTGACCCTCCCTACCTCTTGGGCCCTACTGTATGTGCGTACATAGGACTAAGGCCACAAAGTGTACATTTTTTAACACGGAAGAAGCAGGGTGATCTATTTTGGGGTGTGTTTCTTCTTTTTGATGTGCTGTGTGCAAAAAAACTGGCTTTAAAATGACACATATTTGAAGAAAATGAAACTAATTTTTTTCATCATTTGTAATAATTCTTGCAAAATAATATTTGTTTGATCAAAATGCTCACTATACCCCTCAAAGTATACCTGAAGGGGTCTAGTTTTACAAATTAGGTCATTTAATGGGAGGTTCTGTCATTATGTCACCAATTCCTGTCTGCAAACATAGCTTGGTACAGGAAAAAATCACATACTCTAAATTTCCAAAATTTGCTTATAAACTTGATAAACTTGTAAATTGTCTAAGTTACTCAAATATGTTAAAATTAATTCAAATATGCTTGAAACACAAAAGGAACATTTGGAGGTATATAACTACTAATTTTTTTTGCCCTGTATTATTGTGCATATGTGAGATATCGCAGCTGAAAATGGAAAACATTGAAAAAATTTCAAAATTTTCAGCATTTGCGAGTTTTTTTTTATAAATTTACACAAGTTATATCAGTCTAATTGTACCTTCTCAGTAAAGTACAACATGTCACGAAAAAACAATATCAGAACCACTTGGATGCCTAAAACTGTTACAGAATTATTCATTGATAAAGTCACACAGGGCAAATTTCCAAAATTTGGCTTGGTCATTAAGGTCCAAAATAGGCTGGTCACTAAGGGGTTAAAGCAATTGTAATGGCAGAAGACACAAAAGTAAAAATACAGAAGAAAACTCCACATGGGAGGCTCATTACCATACAATTACTTAATCCTAGACACTTTGCCTATACAATGGATACTGCCATGGTTAAACATATTAATAAAGTCTTTTGAGGTGTGAATCAAAAACAATAGCCAGAGATCCCAGCCATGTATTAGCCTGACAATGGCCATGTCTTCAGTCATTGAGTTGGTAATGTTAATCAAATCAGACGAGATAAGGAAAACTAAAAGAACTAAGAAAATCCATTCACAGCTTCTCCAGGTGTCTGGACATTTTTTACATTCAGAAGCTTTTCCTTAGAAATGTAAAAACCTTGTAAGGCCATCTAATATCTAGTGATGGCCACAAGAAACAGGATATTCCTTCATTCTTAATCGTCTACATGAGAGATAAACTAGTGAAATATTAATTATTACTAAATAGTGTCATCTCAGAGATCAGCACATGGGGAGACTCTTCTAAGAGGGGACACAATGGAGACTTCTATTACACGAGACTCTCTCTTCTAAGGTCTCATTCACATGTCTACATGCACAAAAGTGTGAGGTCTGTGGTTTTCCACACACAGCACTCCACTTCTTGGTCAATCCAATTTTCATGTCTTTCTTACGTTCATCCTAGATTTTGTGTTTCTCTGGGATAGTGAAAAATGGATGTCATTTTTTTTTATTATTATTATCATAGAGAAGAAGAGACAAGCCATCTGAATAAACACATTGAAATGAAGGGGTACGCAGGGTGTCCATGAAAAATGTGGACGCCATATGTATAAAAAGAAAAACGGACATGTGAATAAGGCCTAAGAGAAAGTCTCATGTGAAGTGACTTGTTGGTCTGGGGGTTTTTTTTCCCCTCATCCACGTGACAATCACAGGGACATTTTAGTTCCCTTGAAGATTAATGGGCGCATTGAGGTGTCTATTTCTGTATCCATCAAAAAAAGAAAAAAAAATGGACAAAATGGTCAAATGGTGAACTGACCCTTAGAGGTCTGGGCTGACTGTATTTATATATAGTAGGAGCTCTAGGGTTAATACTCATGCTAGGATCCGCTATAATTATGGGATCTGTATTTATTTGGGGATTTCTACTCTAGGAACTGTCCTGAGATTTTGGGGGTCTGGGAGACTAAATTTATTCAGGAGTCTGAATTTGGAGGACTTTTATAATCTGCAGGCTGTTTGGGGGAGGGGGTGGGGTCTGTATTTATTGAGCCTGTAGCTTTAGACTTTTTTATTTAGGGGTCTACATATATTTTTGGGATTGTACTTATTTTGGTGTCAATTTTTTATTTTTTGTGATGGGTTTAGCAATGTTTGGGTGCATAGCTTTCAAAAAAAAGTTGAGACAATACTTATTGAGTCTAGCCTTGAAGATGTCCTTAGTGGGCATTGTGTAGGGCGGCCAAGGGGTGGGAGAAGAGGTGTGGCATAAGCCCAGAGCCCAAGGTACAGCCGGGGGATGGGATAGGGACACAAAATAAAGAGAGAGAGAGAGAGCACAGTTACTCTATAAGCTGTGGAGTGACAGAAAGAACTGCAAGGAGAACAGCAGAGAAGGACAGAGATAAAGGTTAGAAGGTAAGGACAAAACTTTTTGATATCCTTGTGAATATGTTCAGTGTTAGTGTACATGTATAGATATAATCATGTTCTTATATCCAGAGCGCACACAAACCTTTTAAACAACTCTTTAAGGATAAGTTCACACAGTGGAATGTGCCACTAAAAAATCCACCTACCACTTATTTCAATGGAAGGCAGACGCTTCTTCTGTCTGATACTTGATTTTTTTCAGTTAGTGGACAAAAGAAGCGTCTTGCTCCATCTTTACCCAAACCTTCCATTGAAGTAAAGGTGACTAGTAAATCTTTGGGCGGGAAATTTCTTAAGCAAATCCTCAATGTGAACTGACCCTAAAAAGAGCAAAAAAAAAAAAATGTTGGTGGGGGAGATTTATGAAGCAGTGTTTAAAATAAAAATATTCTTTGTTCCCCATAGCAACCAATCACAGCACGGCATTCAGTTTTCAAAAACACTATCAGAAATTAAAGCTATGCTGTGATTGGTTGCTTTACAAAATCTTCAACATCACATCCAAGAATCTTGAGTGATCTATTGCTGCTAAGCTTTAGTGCTAGGGGTCCACTTTATAGGAATGTGTCATTTATTATATAGTTTTTTTTTTTTTTTTTTTAATGTCTTATATTATTGATTGTAGATTTTTGAAAATGTTATTTTCTGTACATGATTATGGGGGCGGCCATCTTGCCTGAGCTTCATCCGCACTCACTTATGCTAGATTCACAACTGCATTTGGGTTTCTATTTGGGGGTCCACTTGGGGACGTCCCGAACGGAAACCTAATCCGCTGAAAAAAAGCGGCTACCCATGGACCTCATAGACCACAATGGGTTCTGCCGGGTTTCCACCCGAAAAGGGGCGAAAAATGTGGAGCTAAAAGCTTCAGGGGGAATGGAATCCCCCAGTGGAGTGCAGGCGGAGGTGTGAACCTAACCTTAATAGTATTTCATGTTTGTGTTTTTTATGCTTTTAGTGAAACATTAGAAAATATAGCTGTTGTGGTGCAGTAAAATTGTGTTTCTTTTTCTGCAGTTTTTAATGTGGTCATCATTTTTCTAGGTGAAATATGTTAAAGGGGTTGTCTAGTTTCAGACAGATATATGTTGTTGTTTGTATAATGAAAAGATGTGCAATTTTCCAATATACTTTCTGTATCAATTCCTTGCGGTTTTCTGCTTGCTGTTATTCATTCTGCTTAGGGTTGGTTCACACTAGCATTTGGAGTCCGCATGGAGACCCCCGGATGGAATATATACGCTAGTGTGAACCAACCCTTACTTCCAGTGGATACAAATCAGTCCATGGTCGTGTGATTTACAGTCCATGGTTGCGTAATGGACTTACAAGTGCCTGGCCTGTTACCAGGTAGATGTCTGATTGCTGTGCTGTGCCTGTAATGAGTCGTACACCTACGTGTCCATCACATCCATCCCATTAAAGGGATTCTGTCATTAAAATGAGATTTCTTCTTGATAACACATAGGAATAACCTTAAAGGGGTATTCCCATCTACATAATTATTTCTAAATTTGTAGATAATTAAAAGTTAAACATTTATGCAAATATAATTAAAAATTCTGCAGAGTTTTAACCCTTTCCCGCCGATGGCATTTTTTGATTTTCGTTTTTGACTCCCCTCCTTCTAAACCCCATAACTTTTTTATTTCTCCGCTCCCAGAGCCATATGGGTCTTAATTTTTGCGGGACAAATTTTTCTTCATGATGCTACCATTAATTATTCTATATAATGTATTGGGAAGCAAGAAAAAAAATTAAGAATGGGGTGGATTTGAAGAAAAAATGCATTTCTGTGACTTTCTTACGGGCTTTGGTTTTACGGCGTTCACTGTGCAACCAAAATGACACGTACCCTGTATTCTGTGTTTTGGTACGGTTCCAGGGATACCAAATTTATATGGTTTTATTTACATTTTGACCCCTTAAAAAAATCCAAAACTGTTAAAAATAATTTTTTCTAAAAGTTGCCATATTCTGACAGCCGTAACTTTTTTATACGTCAGTGTACGGGGATGTATAGGGCGTCTTTTTTTGCGGGGCCGGGTGTACTTTTTAGTTCTACCATTTTCGGGAAATGTTATTGCTTTGATCACTTTTTATTCAAATTTTTATCGGAATCAAAACAGTGAAAAAATGGCAATTTGGCACTTTAGACTATTTTTCTCGCTACGGCAAGAAAAATATTTTTATAGATTTGTAGAGCGGGCGATTTCGGACACAGGGATACCTAACATGTATGTGTTTCACAGTTTTTAAGCTTTTATGTGTTCTAGGGAAAGGGGGTGATTTGAATTTATAATACTTTTTATATATATATATATTTTTGCATTTATTAGACCCCCTAGGGGTGTTGAACCCCAGGGGGTCTGATCACTAATGCAATGCATTACAAAAGAAAGAGCTTGCAGACCGGCCAGGGAGCCGCTCCCGGGTGGTCGCCATATTTACGCACCCGACATGCGCCGTACTATGCGGCGGATGTCGGAAAGGGGTTAAAGACTTCCTCTAACTTACTTAGTGGTGACAGTCTGTTATCTTGATCGGTTGCCATGGAAACGACCACCAATGCAGAAAATTTCTAAGGTCAGAAAATGAGCCATGATTTCCTTATTGTGGCCGGGATATCTTCTCATACATGTAGTGTCCCTGCCTGATAACCCAGGTACAATAAGAAAATCATAGCTGGGTTCCTGACAAGTCCCAGACCATAGAAAGTTTCTGCACTAGTGGTCGTATCAATGGCAACCGATCAAGATAAAAGACTGTCACCACTAAGAAAGTTAGAGAAAATCTTTAAAACTCTGCAGAATTTTTAATTACTTATATTTGCAAAAATGTTTAACTTTTAATTATCTACAAATATAGATATGATTATGTACATGGGAATATCCCTTTAAGAAAGGCTATTCTTCTCCTACCTTTAAATGTCTTCTTCGCGCTGCCGTTCAGTAGCAATCTGTATGCAAATGAGTTCTCTCACAGCACTGGGGGCAGTCCCCATCGCTCAAACAGCACTGGGGGCATCCCCGATGCTGCGAGAGAACTCTCCAGCAATGCCTCTATCTTCTTCTGGAATGGCCTCTCCATGAGTCTTCTTCCGGTGATAGCTTCAAACTTCTAGGCATGAGCAGTCAGCTATGCCGTCGGGCCGAGCCGACTGCGCATGCCCGCAGCCATTTTCTTGTGGCCACTTACCCCAGCTTACTATGTAAGCGGCCACAGGAAAATTGCTCTGGACATTCGCAGTCGGCTCTTCCCAAGGCACGACGGCATAGTCAACAGCGCATGTCTAGACGTTTGAAGCTATTGCCGGAAGAAGACGCATAGAGAGGCAGTTCCAGAAGAAGATAGAGGTGTCGCTGGAGATTTCTCTCACAGCATTGGGGATGCTCCCCAGTGCTGTTTGAGCGATGGGGACTGTCCCCAGTGCTGGGAGAGAACTCATTTGCATACAGAAGAAAAACAGGATTTCTATCGAACTGCGGCACGGATTAGACATCTAAGGGTAGGAGAAGCATAGCCTTTCTTAAGGCTATTCCTACGTGTTATCGAGAAAAAAAAAATTATTTTAATGATAGAATCCCTTTAATATTTGTGTGAGTGCCCTTCTTCTGGGTAACTTACAGACAGTAAGGTATTTGGTAGGGAAGTTGTTTCAAACATCTTAAAGAACTAAACAAGGATCTCCTGTAGATGTAGGTTTGCTCCAATCCTTCTGTCTCCTCATGTAAGCCCAGACAGATTGTATGATGAGATCAGGACTCTGTGGGGCCATTATCATCACATGTAGGACTCCTTTTTCTTCTTTAAGCTGAAGACAATTCTTAATTATATTATGCTGTAACTTTTCTTGGCTGATGACTGCATCTGCGGTCCTCAATGTTGCCCACTCACTTTGCATTTTGTTAATAAACCTTTGCACAGTAATATATATGAACTACATTTAATTACTTTTCTCTCTTCTTTCTTCTTTCAGCCATGGCGTCCAATGACCTGAGAGATGAGCTACTCTGCTCCATCTGTTGTAGCACCTATACAGATCCTGTAATGCTGAAATGTGGACACAACTTCTGCCAGATCTGTATTGATCGTGTGCTGGATAAACCGAATCGGTCAGGAGTTTATTCTTGTCCTGAATGCAGAAAAAGGTACCGGCAGCGGCCTGAACTGATGAAGAACTTTCCTTTACGTAACATACTGGAGAATTTCAAGTCTGCTCAACCAACACAGACACAAACCGGGATCTTCTGTACTGACCTGGACAAGAGGAAATGTTCTGTCCATAAGAAGATCCTGGAATATTACTGTACTGAGGACTCTGCTTTTATCTGTGCCTATTGTTTAGCAGAACATCGAGGACACCAGGTGGAGACGCTGGATGAGGCCTCTGAGAAGAAGAAGGAGAAACTGGGTAGCGTTCTCCAGAGACTGACCAAAAATAGATGGGAAATAAAGAAGAAAGTCCATAATCTGGAACAAAGCAGAGATATAGCTCAACAAAACACAACTGCATCAGTCTTGAGAGTCAATGCAGTGTTTGCAGACATCAAGAGACACCTTGGCAAAAAGAAAGAGAGGATCCTGAGTGAGATCTCCAAGCAGAAAATGGATGAGACATTGAAAGTCTTTACTCTGACCCAAATACAGGAAAAAAAGAAGGACGAGTTGTGCAGAAAGATGAGGCGCATCGAGGAGCTGTGTAACAGGACTGATCCACTGAGTGTCTTACAGGAACCAGACACAGGTGACTTTTGTGATCCTGAGGAGGAGGAAGTTGATGATGATCAGGAAACAGGGGAACATGATACACAGTCCCCAAATTTAGATGATATGGATATGGCTGTGATCTCAGACAGAATACAAAAATTAAGTGACATAATAACTGGTATGAAAAGTGAGATCTACGTGGAGGATCCTGCAGACATATTAATGGATGTAAACACGGCTAATAATTATGTCCATATATCAGACAACTGGAAAATTATAACCTGGACAAAAAACAATCAAAATCGTCCAGAAACAGCAGAGAGATTCAAAGATACTCCCCAGGTGATAAGCAACGTAAGGTTTTCCTCTGGACGACATTACTGGGATGTGAAGGGCGGTAGAAAAGGTGAATGGGCTGTGGGGATGTGTTATCCCAGTATGGCCAGGAGGGCCAATAATTCATGTATTGGAGATAACAAGAAGTCCTGGAGTTTGGACTGTTTTGATAAAGAGTTTTCCGTTACTCATAATGGTATCAGACGCGTGATACCTGAAAAATTATTTACAGACAGTTATAAATTCAGGATCTGTCTGGATTATGAGGCCGGGCGGCTGTCCTTCTATGAGCTGTGTGACCCCATCAGGCACTTACACACCTTCACTGACACCTTCACCGAGCCCCTTCACGTTGCCATATATATTTGGCAGAGTTCTTTAACATTATTAGGGGCAGGTAGGAACTAAGAGAAACCAACATCCCCTAAAATTTCTGATCACAGACTGGTGACATCACAGAGAGCAACATCTAATGCATAACTAGGTTGAAGAGGCCAAGCGTATATCTGACTGCCTCATGTTACACTTGATGACATCTTTGTTTCCTGTCATAATTTTTGGTCCGACCCCCCCTACTGTGTACCTATATATCACATTGATTGCTCTTACCTCCTGCATGTATTTCCCTGTATGGAGAATTTGATCAATGATTATTAATAAATCTTCTTAAAAGCTTACAGCTCAAAATTACTGACTTCTTTGTGGAACATTTCTGTGAAAAGTGCTGTGGGAAAATCTACAATGTGTTTCTACTGTTGTCTTTTTCGCAGTGCTTTAAGGGTTGGTTCACACTAGCGCTTGTATTCCGTCCGCATGGAGACCTCCCTGGACGGAATGCAATCGCAATTGCAAGCGATGTGCTTGCAAAGCACATGGAGCCCATAGACTATAATGGGCTCCATGTGCTTGCCGTACACTGCCCGCACGAATGAATTGTGCAGCAAACACACGGAACTCATTATAGTTTATGGGCTCCGTGTGCTTAACGGTACAAAGCTTGCATTAGCGTTGGTATTCCGTTGGGGGGGGGGGGTGTCTCCATGCAGACTCCTTGCGGATGGAATACAAGCGCTAGTGTGAACCAACCCTTAGGCTGTGGATCGCTACAAGGGGCCTTGCCATAGACTAAAGCCCCATGTTACAGAAACAGTGCAAACACTGCGGAAAAAAATACGTTTCCATTCACACATTGCCTACAAAAACACAGCGGAAAAGCTGATTTTCCAAAAACTCCTGTGTTTTTGAAAATTGCAGCATGTCAGTTATACCTGCGGCAACACTCACATTTCCCTATAGGTTTAATAAGAGAAGAAAATCTACAGAGAAAAATTCTGCAAAAATGCAACACTCTGATCTACCCACAGTCGCACAATGTGGTGAGTGAGGTGCAAGAAATGGCCTAGTGCCAAACATGTGCTTCAACATCATCCCTCTATTGCAGAAAACTGGTGTAGAAAGACTGCAGCCTCTTCATAAATCTGTCCAGGAACCAGAATGGAAATCTACACCATGTAGGAGCACACATAGAGTCTATTATAAGTTGCACATCACATATTAGCACAGGTATAGGGAGAATCTCATAGCTGCGGTCTCATATCTGCAGTCACATATTATCACAGGGGTCTCAGAGCTGCAGTCACAAATACTCTTCTCACAGATGGCGGCCATATTGCTACACAGAAATGTCTCTTTCGTGTTCAGACGACCTCAGGTCATTTACCTATTTGGGGAACATTTTGTTCCTCTCTCCTGAAAGATGGTTCGGCGCCATCTCCAGGTACCTGGTATACTGCAGGCTCTCACAGCTGTAGGTCACCTCACAGGTAAGTCACAGCCATATGAGGGGCAAATAAAGGAAAATCCTCTCCTGAGTGAGCGACACTCAGAAATCCACAATTTACCTCAGAAACCTGGTGTGTGTAATAATGTGCAGACCTCAGTATACAGTAGTATACAGCCCTCCTCGTATATACAGCAGTATACAGCACTCCTCTTTTATACAGAGATACCTCAATTATACAGCACTATACAGCCCTCCTTGTATATAGAGATACCTCAGTTATACAGCAGTATACAGCCCTCTACATATATACAGCAGTACATAGCCCTCTTCATATATATACAGCAGTATACAGCCCTCCTTGTATATACATAAGTATACAGCCCTCCTGATATATACAGTGATACCTCCATTATACAGCAGTATACAGCCCTCCTGGTATATACAGAGATACCACAGTTATACAGCAGTATACAGCGCTTCTCATATATAGAGATACCTCTGTTATACACCAGTATACAGCCCTCCTCCTATATACAGAGATACCTCAGTTATACAGCAGTATACAGCTCCCCTTGTATATACAGAGATACCGCAGTATACAGCCCTCCTCATATATAGAGATACGTCAGTTATACAGCAGTATACAGTCCTCCTCATATGTAAAGAGATACCACAGTTATACAGCAGTATACAGTGCTCCTCATATATAGAGATACCTCAGTTATACAGCAGTATACAGCCCTCCTCATATATACAGAGATACCACAGTTATACAGCAGTATACAGCCCTCCTTACATACAGTGATACCTCAGTTATACAGAAGTATACAGCCTTCTTTATATATACAGCAGTATATAGCCCTCTTCATATACACAGCAGTATACAGCCCTCTTTATATATACCGCAGTATACAGCCCTCCTCATATATAGAGATATCTCAGTTATACAGCAGTATAAAGCCCTTCTCATATATAGAGATACCTCAGTTATACAGCAGTATACAGCCCTCCTCATATATACAGTGATACCTCAGTTATACAGCAGTATACAGCCCTCCTTACATACAGTGATACCTCAGTTATACAGCAGTATACAGCCTTCTTTATACTGTATATACAGCAGTATATAGCCCTCTTCATATACACAGCAGTATATAGCCCTCTTTATATATACCGCAGTATACAGCCCTCCTCATATATAGAGATACCTCAGTTATACAGCAGTATACAGCCCTCCTCATATATACAGTGATACCTCAGTTACACAGCAGTATACAGCCCTCTTCATATATAAGATAAGATAATCCTTTAATAGTCCCACATTGGGGAAATTTCAGAAGTATATAGCCCAGTATATAGCCCTCTTCATATATACAGCAGTATACAGCCCTGCTTGTATATACATAAGTATACAGCCCTCCTGCTATATAGAGATACCTCAGTTATACAGCAGTATACAGCCCTCCATGTATATACATAAGTATACAGCCCTCTTCATATATAAGATAAGATAATCCTTTAATAGTCCCACATTGGGGAAATTTCAGAAGTATATAGCCCAGTATATAGCCCTCTTCATATATACAGCAGTATACAGCCCTGCTTGTATATACATAAGTATACAGCCCTCCTGCTATATAGAGATACCTCAGTTATACAGCAGTATACAGCCCTCCATGTATATACATAAGTATACAGCCCTCTTTATATACAGTGATACCTCAGTTATACCGCAGTATACAGCCCTCCTTGTATATACATAAGTATACAGCCCTCTTCATATACAGTGATACCTCAGTTACACCGCAGTATACAGCCCTCCTTGTATATACATAAGTATACAGCCCTCTTTATATACAGTGATATCTCAGTTGTACAGCAGTATACAGCCCTCCTTGTATATACATAAGTATACAGCCCTCTTTATATACAGTGATACCTGTTATACAGCAGTATACAGCCCTCCTCATATATAGAGATACCTCAGTTATACAGCAGTATACAGCCCTTCTCATATATACAGATACCTCAGTTATACAGCAGTATACAGCCCTCCATGTATATACAGTGATACCTCAGATATACAGCAGTATACAGCTCTCCTTATATATACAGATACCTCAGTTATACAGCAGTATACAGCCCTCCTCATATATACAGATACAGCAGTATACAGCCCTCCTCATATATACAGATACCTCAGTTATACAGCAGTATACAGCCCTCCTTGTATATAGTGATACCTCAGTTATACAGCAGTATACAGCTCTCCTTATATACAGTGATACCTCAGTTATACAGCAGTATACAGCCCTCATTGTATATATACAGTGATACCTCAGTTATACAGCAGTATACAGCCCTCCTTATATATACAGTGATACCTCAGTTATACAGCAGTATACAGCCCTCCTTGTATATACAGTGATACCTCAGTTATACAGCAGTATACAGCCCTCCATGTATATACAGTGATACCTCAGTTATACAGCAGTATACAGCCCTCCTTGTATATACAGTGATACCTCAGTTATACAGCAGTATACAGCCCTCCATGTATATACAGTGATACCTCAGTTATACAGCAGTATACAGCCCTCCTTATATACAGTGTTACCTCAGTTATACGGAAGTATACAGCCCTCCTTATATACAGATACCTCAGATATACAGCAGTATACAACCCTCCTTATATACAGTGTTACCTCAGTTATACAGCAGTATACAGCCCTCCTGGTATATACAGAGATACCTCAGTTATACAGCAGTATACAGAACTCTTTAGATATACAGCTACCTCAGTTATACAGCTGTACTCCTATATACAGTGATACCATATACATACATATATCTGATAACTGACTATATACTATACTACATATTAGTCAGACGTTCCTCAGTCACAGATACACAGGGAGGTCTCTCAGTAATTCTAGGACTGCTGTGTGACTGGACATGCGGATTATCCGGGTTATTAGAGAAGAGGTGACCGCACACTTACATTCCTACTTACATATAAGGCACAGGGAGGACATTAGGGGAGATTTGGTAAAATTCTGTGGAGAAAAATCCTCCAAATCTGGAGCTTTACCAGGGACCATCTGTGTGAGGAGAATCCAGCCTGGGCGGAGCTTCACCTCAGGGGAAGACATAACCAATCAGGACTCAAGTGAGGAAAGCTCCAGCCAATCAGGGCTCATGTGAGGAAAGCTCCAGCCAATCAGGGCTCACCTTTAGGAAGGATCCACCTGCACAGCAACGCGTTCACTTTCCTGACAGAATTTAGGAGGCAGTGCTCTGCACCCACCGGCTATTGCTAAGGGACTGACATGAAACTTCTACAGGTGACAGAAAGGGACATAAAGGATACAGTGAGTTTATTTTGGAGTGGTGCAGTTCTTTATATCAGCCACTAGGTGTCAAACTAGTCCTAAAGATACAGAGATGTCTCTGGTGTCCTCCATTGTGGTCCGGTCCAGCATCTCCAACACAAGTCCTGAGGCCTCAGCAGCTTAACCACTTCAGTACCGGGCTAATTTGTGGCCCAGAACCAGACACATTTTCGGGTTTTTTGTATGTTCCGTTTTGAGGGCTGTGACGTTTTTTATCATTTGCGATTTTCCACTCATTTCTGCCTCTTTTTTTTCGGTGGCACGTACAGCTTTACTTTTATGTTTTTTTTATTTTTGCAAGTGTTTTTTTAATATCTGGGAAAATATAAATAAAAGAGGAGGGAAATCGGGTCTGCTTTTCACTTAAAATTTTTTTTTATTTAATAACACAAAGTTCTTCTAAAAAAAACTTTTAAAAATCGTTTTTTACTGTTCATTACGGTAATTTTTCTCTTGTATGGCATTGTGGTGGGTGGGGCTAGAACCTTTAAAGGGGCTCTATCAGCAAAATCATGCTGCTAGAGCCCCACATATGCTATTCAGGCACCGTAAAAGTTATATTAACCCCCCCCCCCCCCCCCCCCGTTTTAAAATAATACCCTAAAAAAGAATGTGATCTACTTACGCATTGTGCACGCTGGGTGGGCATTCAGGGTGTGTCTTCATCCACGCCTCTTCTTCCTCCGATGTCCTCCGGTCCAGTCCTCCTCCGGCGCTCGTGAACGGACATTGATAAAAAAAATAGCCTGGGCGCATGCGCAGTAGCCGTAGTAGAAGCCGCATGCTACTGCGCATGCGCCCAGGCCATTTTTTTTAAATCAATGTCCGTTCGCGAGCGCCGGAGGAAGACGGGACCAGAGGACATTGAAGGAAGAAGAGGCGTACATGAAGATGAAGACACACCCTGAATGCCCGCCCAGCGTGCACGATGCGTAAGTAGATCACATTCTTTTTTAGGTTATTATTTTAAAACGGGGGGGGGGGGGGGGGTAGTTTAATATAACTATTACGTTGCCTGAATAGCCTTTTTAAAGGCTATTCACGCATATGTGGGGCTCTAGCAGCATGATTTTGCTGATAGAGCCCCTTTAATAAGGGCGTTTTAGTGACATATTAATTTTTTATTATTTTTTTATTTATTTTGCTTTTTTTCCACATTTTGCCCCTATGAGGTCATTGTAGACCTTTAGGGACATATGATCACAGTTTTTTTTTGGGGGGAGAGGCTGGTTTTCCCTGTAACTGGGAATAGTACATTTAGCCCCAGTTGCAGGAGGAATACAGTCTCCTGTCCATAACTATAGATCTGATCTGGGTCCTATTGCTTTCTCTGTATCATTTGTGGATCACCTTCATGGTGTTCATATGTGGTTTGTAATCTGGCCCACTTCTGTCACAGTCCCACCCATTTATAGAGCAGACAGAAAAGAGACATAGTTTTGATCAGGCATGAGAGCAGTAGCTCTTGAGTCGGTCAAATGTCTGGTTGATTGATCCCATCAAACAGTGCTCGTCATGACAATGTCACTCAAAAGAGGGTGGATAAAAAACCTTCATTTTTATAAAACTCCTGCTTTAAATGCCTATGTATTCAGCGGACGCTGATGAGTTGCAATCGGGACATACCTTCCGCCAACCGGGACGTGGGGCCCCACTGGACGCAGGACCCCAGGCGTTTGCCTGGCTTGCCCAGCCCTGGATCTGCCCCTGGTCACTGCATATATCTGTGTTCTTTAATAAGGAGAACACTGGGGATATCAGATGGAGATCCTGGATGAAGTCTCTGAGAAGAATAAGAAATGTAAAAAATGTTCTCCAAAAACTGACCACAGAGAAATAGGAGACTGAGGAAAGAGTTCAGAACCTGGAGGAGCACTGGAGAAAAGCTCAATAAAAAGCATCTGGAGTAGCAAAGAGAGTCCCTACCCTGTTTACAGACATCAGAAGACATGTGGATGACATTGACTAGAGGGATCTCCAGGCAGAAGGAGCAGATGTAACTCTCAGTCTCTGCTCTGATCCACAAGCTGGAAATAAAGAAGGACGAACTGTCTACTTTTTTGAAATATATTAGAAACTATTTTAGCGTATTTGAGCAATTTAGAAAACTTACAAGTTTAACATTAGTTTTAGAAATTTTGAATGTTTTTTCCTGCACCAAGTCACATTTGTAGAGAATAATAGATGGTGAATTGTTAGAAACCATCCTTACGTAAGACTTTTCACCATCACACAAACTCCAACTCTGCATATTTCAATTGGTGTCTCTGCACTGATTCCAGCACAGATGGATTTTTTTTTTATAGCCCCCACCCTTCCTGAACAATTGGTGATGTTATTTTTCAACACATGATATCTTAATTAGACTAAATGTAAGCAGGAAACATCTTGGATTCCTGCCAGGTTCAGGGGGAATGGAAGTGTTCCAGTGGATCAGAGGGGAGGGGGATGCCAGTGGGTCATTCATGGTGAGAGGAAATTAAAAAGTGCACTGTAGCCATGGACATTATTCAATGTCTAGCCATATATCAGGTGAACAAATGTTTATTCAAGAACAGAAACTATAACGTAATGATCAAAGTTTAATGTCTTTGCATGACTGTCAGTCTTTGCACAAGAACATGTAGGTTTATCATATAACTTTATTACATCCCTAGAGACAAACACATATGTACAGTACAATGAAGTAGTTGTTATAATAACCACAATAATTATTAAGCATTATTCCAATACCTAGATAGTCAATTCCCTGTTTACAGACATCAGGAGATGGTTGTGCAACCTTGAGAATACCTGGTGAGATCTCCAGGCAGGAGGAGCAGCGGTCACTGTCACTCTCTGCTCTGATCCAGAAGCTGGGAATAAAGAAGGATAATGACGGACATAAAGAGAGAGATCTATATGAAGGATCCTGCAGACCTATTACTGGATGTAAACACAGATCATAATATAATAATCTCCATATATCAGACGACCTGAAAACTGTAACTTGGGCACATAAAAACAGATGTGTCCAAAAACAGCAGAGAGATAATAATAATTAATAATAATAATAACAACAACAGTATAATTAGGTGATAAGCAGGAGGGGATTTACCTCAGGGCGACATTACTGGTATGTGAAGGGCAGTAGATCAGGGAGTGAAGTATGTGGATGTGTTATCCCAGTATAGCCAGGAGGGGGCGTTAGTCATACATTGGAAGTAATAACAAGTCCTTAGGTTTATATATGTAATAATAACCAGTATTTTGCAATACAAGACAGTACAGAGGTCTGGCTGTGTGACAATTTCTCCAGCAACAGATTCAGGATATATCTGGATTATGAGGTCGGGCAGCTGTCCTTTTATGAGCACCTTTTACTTACCTTTATTAAAAATTACCTTAAAGGAAATCTGTCACCAGAACCCAGCACTGCAGATAGATAGGTTCAGGTTACCTAAAACAGTATTTTCCACGGGTACTGAAAAACAAAGAAGACCCACAAAAACAGATAATGGATGAATGGCGCAGAGATTGAATGGCATATTAGTCTGCAAAATGGAGAGTGTGAAAGTAACATAAATCATATACTGATATCTGATCAGGCACTGATCGTACTAAGATTTACAAAACTGTTACCACCTGCAATTTTTCCACTAGCATTTTTACATATATATACATATATATATATATATTTACAGAACGTCTGCCGTACCACATTGAAGATGGCTGACGTGATCTGCGGGAAGTGCTCTGGAGCCAGGGAGAGGTAATTAACTTTTTTTTTTGTTTCCTCCCGGGCCCTGGGTCTCCGATTATTATTTTCTGGGGTCTAAAAAGACCCCAGAGTATAATAATTGTTCATGGGTGTCCACAATGGGGCATAATACTGTGTGAAAGGGGCACTTGGGGACATATAATATTGTGTGAAAGGGGCACTTGGGGACATATAATACTGTGTGAAAGGGGCACTTGGGGACATATAATACTGTGTGTAAGGGGCACTTGGGGGCATATAATACTGTGTGCATGGGACACTTGCAGACCTAAAATACTGTGTGCATGGGGCCACTTGAGGACAAATAATACTGTATGCAGAGGCCACTATGGGGCATATAATACTGTTCGCTTGGGGGCATATAAAACTGTGTGTAGGAGTCACTTGGGGGCATATAATACTGTGTGCAAAGGACACTTGGGAACATATAATACTGTGTGCATGGTGCCACTTGGGGGCAGCTCAAGAACATCCATCGAATCCTCTCCTTCCTCACCTCTGAAACTACTAAGATGCTCGTCCAGGCCCTCATAATCTCCCGCTTAGACTACTGCAACACCCTTCTCCATGGACTCCCAGCAAACACCCTCGCCCCCCTCTAGTCCACCTTAAACTGTGCTGCTCGTTTAATTCACCTCGCCCCCGATCTTCATCGGCTGCTCCTCTCTGCCAGTCCCTCCACTGGTTACCTATAGCCCAGTGAATTGAGTTCAAGCTACTAACGTTAACATTCAAAACGATCTACAACCTGTCTCCTCCATATATCTCCGAACTAATCTCCCGTTACCTGCCCACACGTAACCTCACATCCTCCAATGACCTCCCGTGCATCCCCCAAACTCTGGAACTCCTTACCAAGACACATAAGACTGACCCCCACAATCACAGGCTTCAAGAAGGCCCTGAAGACTCACCTATTTAGGAAGGCCTACAACCTCCAATAACACTATCACCACACCACCATCTGTACAGTCTCCCCCTCTCCTTCTGTCTCTACCCCCTTCCCTCATAGATTGTAAGCCCTCGCGGGCAGGGCCCTCTACCCCACTGTGCCAGTTGGTCATTATTAGTATTATAGCTACCTGTATATTTTGTGTATTGTATGTAAACCCCAAATGTAAAGCACCATGGAATTAATATAATAATGTACAGCACTATGGAATTAGTGGTGCTATATAAATAAACAATAATAATAATACCGTGTGCGGGGTCCACTATGGGGCATCATTTATGCCAATATTGGGCATAATAGTGTGTGCAGGAATGCACGTGTCCATGGGAGGTGGAGTTGTGGTGTGGGGGGGGAGGGGGCATTATTCCAGAGTTCCCCCTAAAAAATGTTTCCAATTTAAGTACTGGTTATATAAATAAAGAAACAATGTAAAACACACATATATTATGTACCTCTTTGTTCAAAAATGTCTGAACTACAAACTTATAAAGCTATTTTTCCCATATGGTGAAAGCCGTAGTGGGAAAAAACTCAAAAGAGCTGAACCACCATTTTTTTTTTTGGTCATTTTGACTTCTAGAAAAATATCAAGTAAAAATATAAAGCGATCAAAACAAAGCTGCAAATTACTTCTGAATTTACAATAAAAAAAAACAAAAAACAAAACAATAAGGATCTTTCGTCTTAGAATCATTAGCCTTCTAAATGGGGACATATGAAAATATGGACTTAGTATAATGAACGTGTTATAGTAGGATATAGTTGATACAATATGGGGCATTTGATTTATCGAATTACAGATGTAGAGCCCTGGGTTGTTTGCAAGTCTGACAGAATTCGACCTCATCCATATGGAAAATGCTCATTGTTTACATTGATTCTCATATCAATAGGTCCACAAGTGTCCCTGGGGTCTCTTAGACATGTCACATAGGAGCATGATAAAAGTTACCTATTGTGCAAACACAAGGTGAGAATGAAAAGATGCCATAACATGCCGAAACTGATTACATATCCTCCTCCTCCTGAATTAAAAGCAAAAACACCAAATGGAAAACTGCAACTCAAAAGGGCTTAACCCCATTGATGCAAGTACAAAAAAAAATTATAGTGATTAGTGGCTCCATGATACTGATGTAACCAGTGGCGTAACTATGAATGGCGGGGCCCCGTGGCAAACTTTTGACATGGGGGCCCCCCCAAACCGACGCCGAAGACCTCGACCGACCCCCTCCTCCGCACTCTATTATGTCTCTTAGTAAGCCCTGCACACAGTATTATGTCCATTAGTGGCCCCTGCACACAGTATTATGTCCCTAAGTGGCCCCTACACACAGTATTATCCCCCATAGTGGCCCCTGCACACAGTATTATGTCCATTAGTGGCCCCTGCACACAGTATTATGTCCATTAGTGGCCCCTGCACACAGTATTATGTCCATTAGTGGCCCCTACACACAGTATTATCCCCCATAGTGGCCCCTACACACAGTATTATCCCCAATAGTGGCCCCTACACACAGTATTATCCCCATAGTGGCCCCTGCACACAGTATTATCCCCATAGTGGCCCCTGCACACAGTATTATGTCCCATAAGACCTCGACCGACCCCCTCCTCCGCACTGTATTATGTCTCTTAGTAAGCCCTGCACACAGTATTATGTCCATTAGTGGCCCCTGCACACAGTATTATGTCCCTAAGTGGCCCCTACACACAGTATTATCCCCCATAGTGGCCCCTGCACACAGTATTATCCCCATAGTGGCCCCTGCACACAGTATTATGTCCCATAGTGGTCCCTGCACACAGTATTATCCCCCATAGTGGCTCCTGCACACAGTATTATCCCCAATAGTGGCCCCTACACACAGTATTATCCCCCATAGTGTCTCCTGTACACAATATTATACCCCATAGTGTCCCCTGCTCACACAGTATTATCCCCCATAGTGTCCCCTGCTCACACAGTATTATCCCCAATCGTGGCCCCTGCACACAGTATAATGTCCCATAGTGGCCCCTCCACACAGTATAATGTCCCACTGTGGACACCCATAAACAATTATTATACTCTGGGGTCTTTTCAGAACCCAGAGTATAATAATCGGAGATCGGGGGAATAAAAACAGAAAAAAAAAAACCAGAATCCAGCCAGGATCAGCAAGTGAATAGGGCCCGTAACGGCCAATTAAAAAAAAAAACAAAAAACGCAGCAGTAGCGGCTGTCACCGGGCCCCCTAATGGCCCGAGCCCTGTGGCAGCTGCCTCCGCTGCCTCTATGGTAGTTACGCAACTGGATGTAATCCAAAATCTGGTATCTGGGCATTTCACTTATGTCTTAGTATTTTTTAGTCCTTAATCTTATTATGGGTTATGTGAGGGAAATAAAAAGTTGCAACCTTACTTATATGAAGGTCCCCTGGCATCGCAATCTTTACATTAGCGGAGAGCAGCCTGTGCACAGTCTCGGCTGCCGACCCCCCAGATCTCTGTAATGTCATCAGCTGACTCCGGGGTGTCTGGCACTGAAGAGGTTTTGGGAATTCTTTCCATCACTTGTACTTGGTGACAATTTGACAAGAAGACTGTATTGTATTGTTGGAGACTTTAATACAATTATTCTAATACAATTTCCTCTATCTCAGGTTGATAAAGATATTTGGACACACACGAAAAAAAGAATAGGTCACTTTATTGGCATCATTTATGCCAATATTGGGCATAATAGTGTGTGCAGGAATGCGCGTGTCCATGGCAGGTGGGGTTGCAGTGGGGGGAGCCATTATTCCAGAGTTCCCCCTAAAAAATGTTTCCAATTTAAGTACTGGTTATATAAATAAAGAAACAATGTAAAACACACATATATTATGTAC
Source organism: Leptodactylus fuscus (assembly GCF_031893055.1). NCBI lineage: Eukaryota > Metazoa > Chordata > Amphibia > Anura > Leptodactylidae > Leptodactylus > Leptodactylus fuscus. Next base: position 210,657,676 of record NC_134269.1, on the reverse strand, counting down.
CTCTTTGTTCAAAAATGTCTGAACTACAAACTTATAAAGTTATTTTTCCCATATGGTGAATGCCGTAGTGGGAAAAAACTCAAAAGAGCTGAACCACCATTTTTTGGGGGCCATTTTGACTTCTAGAAAAATATCAAGTAAAAATATAAAGCGATCAAAACAAAGCTGCAATTTAATTCGGAATTTACAATTTAAAAAAAACCCCAAAAAACTAAACAATAAGGATCTTTCGTCTTAGAATCATTAGCCTTCTAAATGGGGACATATAAAAATATGGACTTAGTATAATGAACGTGTTATAGTAGGATATAGTTGATACAATATGAGGCATTTGATTTATCGAATTACAGATGTAGAGCCCTGGGTTGTTTGCAAGTCTGAAGAATTCAACCTCATCCATATGGAAAATGCTCATTGTTTACATTGATTCTCATATCAATAGGTCTACATTGTATTGTTGGAGACTTTAACACAATTATTCTAATACAATTTACTCTATCTCAGGTTGATAAAGATATTTGGACACACACAAAAAAAAAAAGATAAAGGTCTAGTAGATGTTCTAAGAAAACAGTTAAAGGAAGCAGAAATTGTCTTCAAGTATCAGCAAGGTCATTGAGATGACATTATTAATAAACTTTTGCACATTGATCATGTTCTGTATTGATCGTGTTCTGGATACACAGGACCAGTCTGGACTTTATTCCTATCCTGAATGTAGAGAGAGGTTTCAGGAGCGACATTATTGGCATGTGGAGGGCAGTACATGTGACATCTGGAGTGTGGGGATGTGTTATCCCAGTATGGAGAGGAAGGGGCCTCAGTCATACACTGGACATAATAACAAATCCTGGTGTTTGGAGAGATATGTATGGTCAGTATACAGCTAGACATGATTGGATAATGACTAATTTACCTGACAAGATCTCCAGTTTGAGACTTAGAAGCTGCTTCTGCGTCACAGGCCGAGTGACATCACATTGATAGGTCACAGGGCCGACTGCAGCTCAATCCCATTCAAGTGAATGGACTGAACTGCTACACCAAGCACAGTCCCGGTCCAATGTACAGTGCTGTCTCAATACATACTTAAGCTTGTTCTCTTCCTTCCACCGTTTACTAAATCTATACATTGGCCTTGCGCCAAAAATGCAGAGAACTAGTTGACCAGATTGGTAAATTCTGCAAATTATGGGTCTAATAATCTATGTCAATTTATATATATATATATATATATTTTTTTTTTAATTTTTTTATTTTTTTATAATAAGATTCACTGTTATTCTTAGAGCCAGCTGTCTATCACACTCTATAATAGTAATGCATTGCAGATAGGCCTGGGAGCCCACAGTAGTGTAATACAATGGAGACCTGGAGGCTATACCCAACTGTTACTATCACTGCAAATGTGGTGAAAGGGTTAAGGAATAAATTATAACAATTGCATTAGCAGAAGACACAAAAGTAAAAATGGAGACATGGAGACATATGGAGACAATGACTGGAGGTGTGAATCAAAAACACTAGCCAGAGATCCCAGCCATGTATTAGCCTGACAATGGCCATGTCTTCAGTCATTGAGTTGGTAATGTTAATCAAATCAGACGAGATAAGGAAAACTAAAAGAACTAAGAAAATCCATTCACAGCTTCTCCAGGTGTCTGGACATTTTTTACATTCAGAAGTTTATCCTTAGAAATGTAAAAACCTTGTAAGGCCATCTAATGTCTAGTGATGGCCACAAGAAACAGGATATTCCTTCATTCTTAATTGTCTACATGAGAGATAAACTAGTGAAATATTAATTATTACTAAATAGCGTCATCTCAGAGATCAGCACATGGGGAGACTCTTCTAAGAGGGGTCACATTGGGAGACTTCTATTCCACGAGACTGGTCTTTCACTGATCTGATGCATCATAGAGAAGAAGAGACAAGCCATCTGAATAAACACATTGAAATGAAGGGGTACGCACAGGGCCGCCATCAGGAATTTTTGGGCCCCATACAGCCTAAGTGTCTGGGCCCCCCCCCTGCCATTTTTGCTTTGCGCGCCGCGGGAAATTTAGCCCCACCCACTGTTATGTTTACTCCGCCCACTCATTAATTTTCCATTTGCCCGCACACTGTATAATCCTCCTACAGTCACCCGTAAATTATATGTCCCCCTCCGTCTCTCCCCTAGCTTCATTTGCCCGCAGATTCATGTCCCCTCCATCTCTGCCCCCAGATTCATGTCCCTCCATCTCTGCCCCCAGATTCATGTCCCCACATTTCTGCCCACAGATTCATGTCCCTCCATCTCCATACCTCCCAACTTTTGAAGAACTAAAAGAGGGACAAAATGTGTGGCGCGCTTAGCTTGCCGCAGCAAATTTAGCCCCGCCCACTTTTGTGTTGACTCCGCCCACTCATTAATTTTTCATGTGCCCGCACACAGTATAATCCTCCTACAGTCACCCGTAAATTATATGTCCCCCCTCTATCTCTCCCCCAGTTTCATATACACCCTTCATCTGCCCCCAGTTTCATGTCCCCCTTCCATCTCTGCCCCTAGATTCATGTCCCCACATCTCTGCCCCCAGTTTCATGTTCCCTCCATCTCTGCCCCCAGATTCATGTCCCCCCAGATTCATGTCCCCCCTACATCTCTGCCCCCAGATTCATGTCCGCTCCATCTCTGCCCCCAGATTCATGTCCCCCCAGATTCATGTCCCCCCTCCATCTCTGCCCCCAGATTCATGTCCCTCCATCTCTGCCACAAGATTCATGTCCTCTCCATCTCTGCCCCCAGATTCATGTCCCCACAGTGTCATGCCGTCCCCTCCTTCATCTGCCCCAGTGTCATTCTGTCCTCTCTTTCATCTGCCCCCAGATTCATGTCCCCACAGTGTCATGCCGTCCTCTCTTTCATCTGCCCCCAGATTCACGTTCCACCTCCCCATTAAACTTACCTTCTCCTCCGCTCCCTCGCCGCTCTCTGCGCGTCTCTCTCGCTGACACATGCGGCTGAAGGAAGGAGCTGACACGGGTCAGCTCCACGCTTTGCCGCTGGGTGTCTCTCTCGCTGACACATATGCGGCTGAAGCGAGGAGCTGACATGTGTCAGCTCCTCGCCTCGCCGCTGCAGCCTCTCTCCCTGACATGTATGCGGCTGAAGCGAGGAGCTGACCTGTGTCAGCTCCTCACTTCGCCGCTGCCGCCTCTCTCGGTGACACATATGCGGCTGAGCCGGGTTCCGGCTCAGCCTCATATGTGTCACGGAGAGAGGCGGCAGCGGCGAAGTGAGGAGCTGACACAGGTCAGCTCCTCGCTTCAGCCGCGTCAACTCAGAAACAGGAAACAGGACATATAATGACTGCTGCCGGCGCCAGGCCCCTGACGCCAGTAGCAGTAGTACTGGCCTGTCGGCGGCCCTGGGTACGCAGGGTGTCCATGAAAAATGTGGACGTCATATGTATAAAAAGAAAAACGGACATGTGAATAAGGCCTAAGAGAAATTCTCATGTGAAGTGACTTGTTGGTCTGGGTTTTTTTTGCCTCATCCTCGTGACAATCACAGGGACATTTTAGTTCCCTTGAAGAATAATGGGCGCATTGAGGTGTCTATTTCTGTATCCATCAAAAAAACGGACATGTGTATACACCCATTCACTCTCATGGATTTAAAATCAGGCATTTTATTCACTGTCGTTGAATGAGGTGACAAATAGAATAACTCGTCCATTTTACACAAACATTAGGTGAGATAATCAGAACTGTCACATATATACAGCGAAACCACACATTGTGAGAAAGTTGTGGTTTTTATTGTAGGTTTTGCTGCATTGTTAGAGGGCCTGGTCTGTATTCTGGGGTCTAGTCTGAGGAATTTATTCTGGGGTCTCCATTTCTATAAGAAGTCTGTGTTTCTTTAGAGGTCTTGTCTGACTGTATTTATGTAGCAGCTCTAGGGTTAATACTCATGCTAGGATCCGCTGTAATTATGGGATCTGTATTTATTTGGGGATTTCTACTCTAGGAACTGTCCTGAGATTTTGGGGGGTCTAAATTTATTTAGGGGTCTGAATTTGGAGGACTTTTATTATCTGCAGGTTGGTTGGGGGGTCTGTATTTATTGACTCTGAAACTTTTTTTTTATTTGGGAGTTTGCATATAATTTTGGGATTGCACTTACTTCAGTGTCGATTTATTTTTTATTTTTTGGAGTGTGATGGGTTTAGCAGTGTTTGGGTGCCTTGAACATGCGCAGGCATTACAAATGCTCCCAAGGGGTGGGAGAAGAGGTGTTGCATATGCCCAGAGCCCAATTGTATCGACGGGGGATGGGATAGGGACACAATATAAAGAGAGAGAGAGAGAGAGAGAGAGAGAGAGAGAGAGCACAGAAACTCTATAAACTGTGGATTTGAGAGGAAGCAAGAACTGCACGGATAACAGCAGAGGAGGACAGAGATAAAGATTATAAGGTAAGGACAAAACTTTCTGAAATCCTTGTGAATATGTTCAGTGTTAGTGTACATGTATAGATATAGAGGAGATAATCTGTGACTAGTAATTGATGAGGCAGTTGAGTGTCATCCCTGGGACGGGAGCAGGAGAGGTTCCCCCGATTAGGGTTCGTCTACTGTAATGATGTCTGTAGGTATGTTCTGATAAATGTGTGGTGTCATTGCTGATCCTTGTCATATACATTGAAAGTATATACTTCATGAATATTTGTTATCTTTGTATGTACATTGGGTCAGCTTTTGTGTATTCAACTATATTGTACCCCTACACTCGGTGATTTGTTTTGATCTTTTTTGGGGGCCTCTCTGGCTACTTGTTCTCTTGGGGGGTTGTGGTATTTCTCTGCTTTTAGTAGACCCTCCCCTGTTTGTCTCCATGTGTTATTCTATCTGCATTATTTGTAGTTAGTTAATGAAATATTTATGTATTTTATTTTTTGGCTCCTCTTTTTTTGGAGTCATGTTATGTTAGGTTTGTGGGGATCATTTGAAACTCTTTTCTTATTTGGGGTTACATTAATTGGTTCTATTTAGTAATTGATGAAGTTAGCGATATGTTTTGCAAATATTCACCAGGTTTGCTGCAAGTTTGTGCATCGGAACTGCCTTTGTTACATTCTGGGGTCTCTTTAGACCATAGAATCTATCTCATATCCCTCTATCTATCTATCTATCTATCTATCTATCTATCTATCTATCTATCTATCTATCTATCTATCTCCTATCTATCTATCTATCTATCTATCTATCTATCTATCTATCTCCTATCTATCTATCTATCTATCTATCTATCTATCTATCTATCTATCTATCTATTTCTCTATCCCATATCTATCTCATATCTATCACCCCCACCGTGCATAGGGGATTCCTGGAGTTACGTTTCTCTCTGGTATTACTTTTACTTAGTTATTTTGCCACCATGGGTTTGTTCTAAATGAGTGAGTGGGCAACTTTCTGTTCCCTACTCCTTGATTGATATTCATGTATATTTGCAATCATGCATTTTGGTCTCCTTATATTTCTTTGCACGTTGCCTATCTACTACATGTATATTGACAGGTATTATATATACACCATTTTTACATATACATGATTTATTGATACATTGATGAATATCTGTCATTATTGCAGTGACATCCTCTTTTACATTTAGTGTATTTTGCGGTGCAACATAGTTTGCTCACCTCTGTGATACCTATAGCATATACTCTTCGTTATCCCTGGCTGTATTTTACTGCTTTATATACTTGATATTCTTTCTAGCTGCGCATTATTGTTGTTATACCCAATTTTTCCTTTTAGACCTTTGTGTATACTTATTGTACTTACCTGAGTCGGTCCTTCAGTCTGATGGTATGCTGTCCTCCCTTGTATATTGTTTGTTACGATTTGTCTAATAAAGTTTTTGTATTTTGATTATTATTTTTTTTGTGCCCTAGTCATTTTCTTAGTTTTTTTGTTATATCTATATTGTTACCTTTACGGTCATTCAGTTATTTGGACCTCATCTAGGGAATATTACACTGTGTAATAATGTTTTAATTCCCTTTATTACAATGTTTTTTGCTTATCTATCTATCTATCTATCTATCTATCTATCTATCTATCTATCTACAGAAGTTCAGTGAAGGTGGGAAAAAATGGAAAAAAAACACTCCTACTCACACTTTCTCACATATCCTGGGCTTCCAGTCTCCTCTGTAATGTCAGCTGCCCCCGGTCACTGTTAAAGCCTGTGATTGAAAACAGTCGTTATTTCTTAGGCTTAGTGGTCAGAGTGAAAATTGCAGGATTTAGTACGTTTTTTTTTATTATTATAGATGATGACACGGAAATGAAAAAAAAATTCTTAAAAATATGTTTAATATAAAAACTTGGTCTAAGGAATAGGTCTTTTGAGTGAAATATTGACTTTAAAGATACAGTCATAAAGTGAGTAGTGGTCTTATACAGTCTGATCAGACTTGTGAACGAATTAGGAGCCTCGTGATCATTTTTTATGCCTAGCCAAATGTGTGGTTTCGGGTTTTTTTGTTTTTTTTTTGTTTTAGTGAAAAAATAAAATATATTATTTTATTGTATTTTATTTTTAGATTTTAATTTTAAAAATATAACGATTGCAGTGCAGTAAACGTTTTTTTATTTCTGCAGTTTTGGATGAGATTGCCGTTTATATAGGTGACGCCTGTTAAAGGCGATGTCCAGTTTCAGATAAATATTGAGCGGCCAATATTCTTGTTTGTATATAGAAAAGTTGTCCCTTTTTTTCCAATATATTTTCTATATCAATGCTTTACAATTTTCTAGATCTCTGCTCTCCTTCATTCTGCTTACCTACAGTGAATAAAAATCAGTCATGTCACATGACAATGGACTGGATTTTATCCACCGGAAGTAACAGAATAAAAGACAGCAAGCAGAGATCTAGAAAACTGAGGAATAGATACAGAAAGTATATTGGAAAATTGTAGAACTTTTCATTATACAAATAACGACGGTGTCTCAATGTTGGTCTGACAGTGGACAACCCCTTTAAATAAAAACTGCAAAATATGATGGTTCTGTGTATTTTTAATGCAGTTTTGATGCCATTTTTCTTCACCTCAACCGTGAACCTTAATAGAGTTGAGCTGAAGCTGATCGGAGAGGTGAACTTTTTTATCTGCCCACTTGTGTCTTGTACTGTTGTTTCTGATGTGGTGCTTGCATGGCTTGGGTCACAGTGCTGAGAATTAGAGACGAGTGAACCATATCGGATAGAATCAATTTTGACCAAAATTTTCAAAAGTTTTAGGTTCTACCCAAAACTTTGGTGGTTCATAACCAAGGAATCAAAAGTGAAATGATCATACTCTGGAGTATCTTCGGTGCCCATGGTAAAAATAGTAGTAGTCCCAGGGGAAGATTAAAAGATAACAAGCAGATATACTCACCTCCTCTGGGTCTCTTTAGAGGACATTCACACAGAATTTCTGTATGCGCATTCTGGTGCAGAATGCGTGTCAGAATCAGCGCAGGAACCCACTGACTTCAATGGGTTCCTTTTTCCACCCGCTCTGCTCGCAAAAAAAGGAACCCATTGAAGTCAATGGGTGGCTTTTGTTCCCGCGCAGATTCTGACGCGCATTCCGCGCCAGAATTCACGCCAAAATACTCCATGTGAATGGACCTTACTACATCAGGCTTACCTCTTCTGGCCTCCTCCAGCCTCCTGGGTGACATCATGTGCCCTGGGGTCACCACTGAGGCCTATCAACTATTGGAATTCATTTAGATTTTTATTTTGACCATTCCTTTGCATTTTATTAATAAGCTTTTGCACAGTAATCCTATGTATGTATGAACTGTATTTAATTAGTTTTCTCTCTTCCTTCTTCTTTCAGCCATGGCATCTGTTACAACTCTGAGAACTGAGCTGGACTGCTCCATCTGTCTGAGCACTTACACCGATCCTGTAATGCTGAGCTGTGGACACAACTTCTGCCGGGTCTGTATTGATCGTCTTCTGGATACACAGGACCAGTATGGAGCTTATTCCTGTCCTGAATGTAGAGAAATGTTTGAGGAGCGGCCTGTACTGGTAAAGAACATAACTCTGCGAAAAATAATGGAGAAATTTCTATTTATTCAACCAACACATGCAGGAGATAAACACCTGGAGATTCACAACAAGTCACCAGAAGGTGTTTTATCTGATTCCAGCAATAACTTGGAGGACAGGAAATGTTTTGTCCATAAGAAGAGCCTTGTGTACTACTGCAATGATGATGCGTCTTATATCTGTGCCGACTGCTCAGCAGAAGAACATCAGGGACATCTGGTGGAAACACTGGAAGAGGCCTCTGAGGAAAGGAAGGCGAGACTGAGGAGTGTTCACCAGAAACTGAATGAAAAAAAACAGGAGACGGAGAAGTTGCTCCAGAATCTGGAGAAGTGTAAAACAAAAGTCCAAGAAAAAGCTTATGCAGAAACGGAGAAAGTGAACGACTTGTTTATAGACACAGAGAAACAGTTGAGTAAGAAAAAATGGAGGATCCTGAATGTTATCTCTCAGAAGAAAAAGAAAGATTCGCACAAGTTCTTTTCTCTGATTAATCAACAGGAGATACAGAAGGACAAAGTGTCCAGAAAGATGCGGCACTTTAAAGAGCTGTGTAACATGGCTGATCCACTGACTGTCTTACAGGATCAAGAAACCGTTGATTTGTGTGATCCTGAGGAGGGGGGAGGTGATGAGGACACTGGACATGATACACCGCTCCATAATGTAGATGATCTGGATGTAGATAAGCTTTCAGGCTTAATCCAAAAATTATGCGATGTAATAGGACATATAAAGTTTGGGATCTATTTTAAGAATCACTCCCGCCTAACCCTGAACATTAATACTGCTAATGAATATTTAACTATATCAGAGAATCAGATACTTGCAGGTTGGACATTAAAGCCATGCAGTCGTGTAGAAACAATAGAGAGATTCGATCCGTATCCTCAAGTGTTAAGTCACATGAAATTTGCCTCGGGGAAACATTATTTGGATGTGGAGAGCAGTACATCTTCCATCTGGAGTGTGGGGATGTGTTATCCCAGTATGGATAGGAAGGGATATTCGTCATTCATTGGAAGTAATACCAAGTCCTGGGGTTTGGAGAGAAATATGCTTGGTCAGTTTGCAGCTAGACATGCTTGGCAAATAATTAATTTACCTGACAAGATCTCCAGTGAAAGATTTAGGATCTGTCTGGATTATGAGGCCGGGCAGTTGTCCTTCTATGAGCTGTGTGACCCCATCAGACACTTACACACCTTCGCTGCCATCTTCACCGAGCCCCTTCATGCTGCATTCTGCATATGGAGAGGTTCTATAAAGATAATAGGGGGAGGCAGCAAATAAACTCTCTCCCCATACAGGTTATCTGTTATTGTACATGTGTCTCAGCAGAATATTAAGTTCTTTTAATGCACTTGAATGTACGCTTTCTTACTGTTGTGAACCTGACTTTGTATAAAGAGTGAATAAAAAAAAATCTTCTTAAAAGCTGCCTTGTGTGATCCTGACCCACCTATACACCTGTGCTGACATGTCCTATTCATAGGTTCTTCTTCAGGGTGGTGCATACAGTAGTTTTATGCAAAATGCCACAATTTTTGGATGCAGTTTTTAACCAAAAACCAGTATTGGTGTCAAAAGGATTGGAAAAATTAGGGATTTTCCAGGTCTTCCTAATTGAGGATGACCCCAACAGGGGTCTAACACTGGGGATCAGGTGATTGACGCTTCAGCGACGCTCCCCGAGTACTGCTTCTGCTTCACAAGCCAAGTGACATCACATTGATAGGTCACAGGGCCCGACTGCAGCTCATTCTCATTTGAGTGAACTTGTTCTGGGGACCCAATCAACAGCTCCCTGCTAATAGCCTACACTGCGGCTCCTTCACTGGAATCTTACATATGTGCTAATTATCTGGCATTAATGAGTATATTCCAAGTATAATCATCCCCTACAGTACTGAGTATGCCGCAATAGCTCCATGGCCGGTTCATGCACAGTACTGCATGGGGAATGACTCGGCCATGGAGCACTAGACCTACATGCAAGATTATAGAGAGGGAGCTGTGATGCATACATAACACACACGAATGCCCCCCCCCCCGAGAATAATACTCCACATGGTATATAATGCTCCAGTGCCCTCCACAGTATAAAGTGCCACCATTACTTGCGTGTCATCATTTTAATGTTATATGATCAGTAGCTTTCCTATACAACACTGGAGTATGGCAGCACAGGCTTCAGCTGCGGCCTAGTAGGTGACAGAAGGGGAATGGCGTGATTCAATGAATTCATTGGCGTCTATCACCACCAAACCCCTTCTAGCCCACCTATATGCTGCTGCCATAAAGACCGCACCTCACAGATATATCACTACTAATAATCTCCATATATCTGACGACCTGACGACAACCAGGACACGAGAGGAGCAGAATCGTCCAGAAACAGCCGAGAGATTCCTGGATATCCCTCAGGTGATAAGTATCAGGGGATTTACCTCAGGGCGACATTACTGGGATATGGAGGGCAGGAGATCATGGAGGAGGAGTGTGGGGATGTGTTATCCCAGTATAGACAGAAGGGGGCGTCAGTCATACATTGGAGATAATAACAAGTCCCGGGGTTTGTGTAGATATAATAATCAGTATTCGGAGAGACCTGACAGGAATGGAATCTGCTTCTGTGACAATCTCTCCCCTTCCTGCTGTATTATATGGAATGGAATGTTCTACAAATATATCAGGGGGAGGCAGAAACTGGGAGAAACCATCATAACCTAAGCAATCAAGCATTAGACAGAAGACATCTCTCGGACAGATAGGATAAGAGAACACCAGGTAATCTCTGACTCTCTCGTCCCTTCTATCCTGTACCTAGGAGTCTTTCTGAATGTAAGAACCTTCTATAGGTCCCTCGTACTTTCCTGGAGGAAATTGATCTATAAATCTTTACGAACAATTTCCATTGAGTGCGAACAGCCCGACATCACTAAGCAAATATTCCTCAGAGAAATGAATTAGTCCCTGATCATTATAGCAATGGCTAGTAAGCTCATATACGGACTACCCAATTTATTATATATATATATATATATATATATATATATAGATGCATTGGGTGGCTGAGATGACATCTAGGCACAAGACAGGTCAACCATCATCCTCCCTCATTTGTAAGTTACACACAATATACTGTATGTGTGTGTGTATGTATATATATATGTGTGAAAATATTCAGTTTGTTGAGAGGTACATGATGTATCAATGGTCAATGGAAACCAAAATTGTCAATCAAATGAGAGCTGTACCCCAAATCATCAAAATTGATTGTCACAGGAAGATCCAATTGGCATGAATTTCATCACCGCAGCTCCGTGACTCAGTAGTGTTTATGGTCTCCATGTACTCTAAAAACCAAGCCTGGGGGTCACAAGGCCAGTCCATGGCATGAATGACTTCATCATCCACGAATTGTCTACACATTCGGATAACATGGACAGGAACCTAAGGCCCGAGTCCCCATAATATAACGCGTGGGGGCTCATAGACATTATATTGTACTGGAGCCACCTAATGTGTAGGGACTAACAATTTGTGCGTGACAAGCACACGGACTCCATTATAGTCTATGGGGCCCGTGTGCTTGAACTGCACAGCGCTTGCAGTTGCGCTTGTGTTCCGTCTGTAGGGGTCCATATGCGGACCCTTACGGATGGAACACATCAGCATGTGTGAACCGGGCATGAGGCACACATGCCATTTTTCTTAAAATTGTGCAGGGTGGGGGCGGACTTGCACACCAAACAAATTACTGCTGCAAACAATGGATGACATCTACCCTAGCTGATGTAGATCACATCCTGAGAAGCACCAAAAATTGTCAAGAGGTGTATTTTTTTGTGGTTGCTTACATGCGCGTACTACACAAAAAATGGCCACAGGCATACGCAGTCGGCTCTGCCTGATTCCTGGAGATTTCTCTCGCAGCATTGGGGACCGCCCCCAGTGCTGCAAGAGAACTCATTTGCATACAGAATGAAACCGGGATTTCTACCGGACGGTGGCGCGGACAAGACACCTAAAGGTAGGAGAAGAATATTCCTTTAAAGATATTCCTACGTGTTAGGGATAAAAAAAAATTCAATTTTAATGATAGAATCCCTTTAAAGGATCAGATTAAAAAAACCTCACACATTAGCCATTAGCAGTCAATGTCCTTTTTTTGGCTTCGTTTTTGTTCTGCTTTCTGAGCATGTGCAGAAAAAAATCTGACAGAAATAAAAGACTGATGACCCTCCGTAATATGTCCAAATAATAGACACGTCACATCCGTCATAAGCCCAATATTTTAGACAGAGTCAAAAGCCCTGCACCCCGCATATACTCGAGTATAAGTCAAATTTTTCAGCACAGTTTTTGTACTGAAAAAGCCTCCCTTGGCTTATACTCGAGTCAAGCAAAAAAAAATTATTTTTTTTGGGAGGGGGAGGAGGGGTCTATAACCAACCGCAATAGTAATGTATAGAATCTCCCATAAAATAGTGAAGAAAAAAAAAGCTTTAAAAAAAAAATATAATAAAAAAATAAAGTAAATAAAAGTTCTAAATCCCTCCTTTCCCTAGAATACATATAAAAGTAGAAAATGACTGTGAAACACAAACACATTAGGTATCCCTGTGTCTGACAGTGCCCGGTCTACTGAATATAGGGGATCTGCAGTGCTCCTGTTCCGTCGGGAGGGGGTTAATAGGAGCACTGCAGATACCCTATATTCAGCCAGACTGAATTCCAAGTGGGGGAAATAAAACAGTCCTCAAGCTTAGGGAAGGGGCAGACAGACAACCAAAACACCCCCTCCCCTTCCCCAGCACCTACTGCACCCAAAACTCCGGCATTCCCCCCCCTCGGCTTATACTCATATATAGTCAATACGTTTTCCCAGTTTTTTTGCGGTAAAATCAGGGGCCTCGGCTTATATTCGGGTCGGCTTATACTCGAGTATATACGGTACATCTGCCAAAATAATGGACCTGTGACGGATTTGGTGAAAAGGGAAACTAACGTCCGTTCGTGTTGGTTGATAACATTTTCTGATGTATATTAGCAACGGTCACTAACAAGGTAGTGTGAACACCCACCCCCCCACCCCCCACCCCCCAGAAGCCACAGGGGCGGCTGTTGACCTCTGAGTGTCAGAATTTGTTCCTATGATTCCCTTTGCCAATTTTAGGGGGGAAAGAAGTGTCTGGATAAGCAAACAAGACGTCCATACTATGGCTAACGGAATCCAGCCGGGACTAGGAGTACGATAATATTCTACTTCCAGTGTCTTGGGATGACGGGAACCATTTTGTTTCTGAATTAAGAAAACCACAAGATACATAAATAGAATTCACGTTTATTTACAAGGATCTCAACAATCGCCTTATAGGGAGGGCCGGATACACCTGCAAGAGAAAAAACAGCATTACTGTATACATAGGAGTATATCTAACCTGGTCATAACCACAAAGCCCCCATTGTTATGTCTGTCACAGATAGGGGGGACATCAAAGATGTCTGCCATGGGCAGTGGACAGAAGGGAAACCGTTTGGTTTCTACCAGTCATCGGAACCCAAAAAACGGACATCCTGTCTGCTTAAAAAGTGGTTACCTGCAGACCCCATAGATTATAATGGGGTTGCTGAGGCTCCGCACAAATAAAGTGGAGTTAATCACATGACTAGCGGAGTCGAAGTGTCAAAAATCAGTTGTTTTTAGCAGTGTACAGATACAGTTGGCTCTGTATACTGTGCAGTGGGTGAGAGTTGCCATTACAGCTAGTGTTCATCTGAATGGGAGTTGAGCTGCAATAGCAGAGCCAGGCCACTACACGGCGTATGGGACATCTACTTCTGGCCCCATAGAATACAAGGAATACCTGACTAGTGGGGGGTTTGACCACCACCAATCCCAAAAATGGAGGATCCTTTCTCTCTACTGTATATACAGCCTGACCACAGCCAGGCAAAACATACAAGTGACTGGTGGTAGACGGCGCTCCCATTCACTTCAAACCGAGTGCCGTCCGCCACGTGTCAGGCTCAATGTGCAGTGGGGGGAAAGGACCCTCGGGATCGGTGGTCGTCTCAATAGTCAGACCCCCACTGATCAAGTATGGATAGAGACATGGATTATGGCATAACGATAATTTCTGTTGTGACTTACAGTATCTCTGCTGGGGCAAGGTAGCACTGCCCCCCCTCACCACTTTTAACTTGAAGAAAGCGAAACGTAGAAGAACAAAAAGACGCAATTTCTGAAAGTTTATTTAAAGGGGTTTTCTGGGGCTTTCAATTGAAAACGTATCCTTAGTAGAGGTCATCGATCGAAGAAAGCGCTGTACGTTGTATAGTGGCTGTGCTTGGTATTGCAGCTCATCTTCATACACTCGAAGGCTAGGTTATCAATTGTTAAAGGGATTCTACCATTAAACTACCTTTTTTTCTAATGAACACGTCGGAATAGCCTTAAGAAAGGCTATTCGTCTCCTACCTTTAGACGTGGTCTCCGCCATGCCATTCCGTAGAAATACCGGTTTTAACCGGTATACAAATGAGCTCTCCGCAGCAATGAGGGCGGGCCCCAGCGCTGAAAGGCCGATGAGCGCGTCCCCATTGCTGCCCGAGAGCTCTTTCCTGTGCCGCCTCCTTGTTCTGCAGCAACTCCGCCTCTTCTGGCTTCTCTTGCTCTTGTAGTTCGATACAGGAGCATAGAGAGGCCACCCCAAAATGGCCGCCTCCTGTATTGAACTGCAAGAGTGGCTACCCAAAAATGGCCGCCGGCAGCCATTTTTGGGTAGCCGCTCTCGCAGTTCAATACAGGAGTCGGCCGGCGGCCATTTTGGAGTAGCCGCTCTTGCATTTCAATACAGGAGCCGGCCGGCGGCCATTTTGGGGTAGCCGCTCTATGCTCCTGTATCGAACTACAAGAGAAGCCAGAAGAGGCGGAGTTGCTGCAGAAGAAGGAGGCGGCGCGGGAAAGAGCTCTCAGGCAGCAATGGGGACGCGCTCATCGGCCTTTCAGCGCTGGGGCCCGCCCTCATTGCTGCGGAGAGCTCATTTGCATACCAGTTAAAAACCGGTCTTTGTGCGGAACGGCGCGGCGGAGACCACGTCTAAAGGTAGGAGACGAATAGCCTTTCTTAAGGCTATTCCGACGTGTTCATTAGAAAAAAAAAGTAGTTTAATGGTAGAATCCCTTTAAGGCCTGCTGAAAAAACCCAGCACAAGAAATTGTCTCTATGTCTAGTCCTTACCACAAGGATCGTCACTCTTCATCCTCGGGGAGTATTCCCAGCTCCTCATCGGTCCACTGTGAGGGGTCCGGATAGGGAAAGTGACCCTAGAAACAAAGGAGAAAATTCTAAGGAGATTCTGGAGAATGCTTTCTTATCATTATCATTGGGCCATACTTATTAAGGCTTGTGTGTCGTACGCCAGTCTTAAGATATTACCTGCTTGGCGCAGGAAACCAGAGATGAAGAATGGAAATCTACGCCAGAGTGAGTGATAATGAATATGTCGGGCTGAGGCGTCCCAGTCCAGACCGGCTCAATCCACACGGCTGCTTTCCTTGAAAAACAGCGCCACTCCTGCCTATGGGCCGCTCCTGGTATTGCAGCTCAGCTCCAATACACAACCCATAGACACGCGCGAGGCGGTTTTTGAAGTAAAACATTCTTTTCTAATTCGGTACGATCCCTCTGAAAACCAGACAGTAAATACTCACCAAAACTGCATCCGGCTCATGCCAAAAATGCCAAAGAATCCAAAACCACATGAAGCCCCCGAGCAGCTCGGCCTGAATGTTCTGGGATTTGGTCACTTCCACCATCTGTCTGTACCGTGGCTCTATGTGAACCTCGCCGCCGGCACTAGGGGAGAAAAGGGAGAAAGAAGTCAGAAAGATGTAAAACCCTTGGAGCTATATACTCTATATAGTCAGGGTGACATATACTCTACCGTGTGTATACAGCTCCTAGGCAGAGCTATGGGGCCTCAAGGATACGGATTACACACAGATCTGTCATTTAAAGGGGCTCTCCAGGGAGGGTTTTAACACTTCGTAGTTGTATTTGTGATGAACCCCCACTAGTGTTGGGTGATCGAAACCAGCACCTAATATTCATGTGGCTCCGCCTCCTTGGCTAGTTACTTGCACTACTGTAGCCCCCATACCAACTACCTATGAGCATGGCAGAGGAGGCCCGGCTCTGATCACGTGACCCAGGGTCAGAGACTAAGTACAAGATGCCAGAACCTGGGGGCGACACAGTGGCTCAGTGGTTAGCACTGTTGCCTTGCAGCGCTGGAGTCCTGGGTTCGAATCCTGCCAGGAACAACATCTGCAAGGAGTTTTTTTTATCTCCCTCTATTTGCGTGGATTTCCTCCCATTCTACAAAGACAAAGTGATAAGAAAAAAAATGGAGATTGTGATCCCTATATGGGGATCTACATACAAAAAATTATATATGATCCACTGGACTAGTTGTCTTCTTCTGACGCCCGATGGTGGACCAGAGTCGGCATGGGCACTGTTATCTCCACAAGCTGCAATGTCCTGTCAGCGCCAGCAGGAACATTTTCAGCAATTTGCTTTACAGCAGCCGTACTGTAGGATACTACTCACTTCACCCATCAGTGGTTTTAAAGGGATTGTCTAGGATTTAAAGGGATTCTACCATTAAAAAACTATTTTTTCTAGGTAGCACGTTATAGTCTTTAGAAAGGCTATTCGTCTCCTACCTGTGGAAGTGATCTCCGCCGCGCCGTTTGTTCGAAATACCGATTTGTACCAGTATGCTAATTAGTTCTCTCGCAGCGAAGGGGGCGTCCCCATTGCTGCTCGAAAACCGACTGCAGCGCCGCCTCTATGTTCTTCTGTATCCTCCCCTTCCTTCTTCAACTTGATGTAAGACGCCTGCGCAGTACGCTCTGTTCGGCGAACTTTGCCGAACGTACTGCGCATGCCCGCGGCCACAGTGCCGACACCGCAATTTCGTGCATGCGCAGTACGTTCCTCAAAGTCTTCACCGAACACAGCGTACTGTGCAGGCGTCCGACATCAAGCCGAAGAAGGAAGGGGAGGATACAGAAGAACATAGAGGCGGCGCTGCAGTCGGTTTTCGAGCGGCAATGGGGACGCCCCCTTCGCTGCCAGACAACTTATCAGCATACCGGTACAAACCGGTATTTCGAACGAACGGCGCGGCGGAGATCACTTCCAAAGGTAGGAGATGAATAGCCTTTCTAAAGGCTATTGCGACGTGTTACCTTGAAAAAAAAGTTTTTTAATGGTAGAATCCCTTTAAGATACTCATCTTTAGATCGCGGGCAGCTCCCTACACCAGTACTATACGGCGCCGCTCCCTGTATAGTGGCCAAACACCGGCATTGCAGCTGAAGTCAATGGCAGTATTGGTAGCGTCTTCCATGTTGGGGCCCCCTGAAGAACCCCAATAATTGGATATTGATGGCCTGTCCTAATAAACTAAGTGCTGGACAATCCCTTTAATATTAAGTCTGATGGGTATATACTGTATAGAACCCATTACTACTGCTGTCAGTGAGCGGCCATAGACACCTGACACATACAGATGTATACACGGCCACCAGACACCTGACACATACAGATGTATACACGGCCACCAGACACCTGACACATACAGATGTATACACGGCCACAGACACCAGACACATACAGATGTATACACGGCCACAGACACCTGACATATACAGATGTATACACGGCCACCAGACACATACAGATGTATACACGGCCACCAGACACCTGACATATACAGATGTATACACGGCCACAGACACCTGACATATACAGATGTATACACGGCCACCAGACACATACAGATGTATACACGGCCACAGACACCTGACACATACAGATGTATACACGGCCACCAGACACATACAGATGTATACACGGCCACAGACACCTGACACATACAGCTGTATACACGGCCACCAGACACCTGACACATACAGATGTATACACGGCCACCAGACACATACAGATGTATACACGGCCACAGACACCTGACATATACAGATGTATACACGGCCACCAGACACATACAGATGTATACACGGCCACCAGACACATACAGATGTATACACGGCCACCAGACACATACAGATGTATACACGGCCACCAGACACCTGACACATACAGATGTATACACGGCCACAGACACCTGACATATACAGATGTATACACGGCCACCAGACACATACAGATGTATACACGGCCACCAGACACCTGACACATACAGATGTATACACGGCCACAGACACCTGACACATACAGATGTATACACGGCCACAGACACCTGACATATACAGATGTATACACGGCCACCAGACACATACAGATGTATACACGGCCACCAGACACCTGACACATACAGATGTATACACGGCCACAGACACCTGACACATACAGATGTATACACGGCCACCAGACACATACAGATGTATACACGGCCACAGACACCTGACACATACAGATGTATACACGGCCACCAGACACATACAGATGTATACACGGCCACCAGACACCTGACACATACAGATGTATACACGGCCACAGACACCTGACACATACAGATGTATACACGGCCACAGACACCTGACATATACAGATGTATACACGGCCACCAGACACATACAGATGTATACACGGCCACAGACACCAGACACATACAGATGTATACACGGCCACCAGACACCAGACACATACAGATGTATACACGGCCACCAGACACATACAGATGTATACACGGCCACCAGACACATACAGATGTATACACGGCCACCAGACACATACAGATGTATACACGGCCACCAGACACATACAGATGTATACACGGCCACAGACACCTGACACATACAGCTGTATACACGGCCACAGACACCTGACATATACAGATGTATACACGGCCACCAGACACATACAGATGTATACACGGCCACAGACACCTGACACATACAGATGTATACACGGCCACCAGACACATACAGATGTATACACGGCCACCAGACACCAGACACATACAGATGTATACACGGCCACCAGACACCTGACACATACAGATGTATACACGGCCACAGACACCTGACATATACACATGTATACACGGCCACCAGACACATACAGATGTATACACGGCCACAGACACCTGACACATACAGCTGTATACACGGCCACAGACACCTGACATATACAGATGTATACACGGCCACCAAACACATACAGATGTATACACGGCCACAGACACCTGACACATACAGCTGTATACACGGCCACAGACACCTGACACATACAGATGTATACACGGCCACAGACACCTGACACATACAGATGTATACACGGCCACAGACACCTGACATATACAGATGTATACACGGCCACCAGACACATACAGATGTATACACGGCCACAGACACCAGACACATACAGATGTATACACGGCCACAGACACCAGACACATACAGATGTATACACGGCCACAGACACCTGACACATACAGATGTATACACGGCCACCAGACACATACAGATGTATACACGGTCACAGACACCTGACACATACAGCTGTATACACGGCCACAGACACCTGACATATACAGATGTATACACGGCCACCAGACACATACAGATGTATACACGGCCACAGACACCTGACACATACAGATGTATACACGGCCACCAGACACCTGACATATACAGATGTATACACGGCCACCAGACACATACAGATGTATACACGGCCACAGACACCTGACATATACAGATGTATACACGGACACCAGACACATACAGATGTATACACGGCCACAGACACCTGACATATACAGATGTATACACGGCCACCAGACACATACAGATGTATACACGGCCACAGACACATACAGATGTATACACGGCCACAGACACCTGACACATACAGATGTATACACGGCCACAGACACCTGACACATACAGATGTATACACGGCCACAGACACCTGACATATACAGATGTATACACAGCCACCAGACACATACAGCTGTATACACGGCCACCAGACACATACAGATGTATACACGGCCACCAGACACATACAGATGTATACACGGCCACCAGACACATACAGATGTATACACGGCCACCAGACACATACAGATGTATACACGGCCACAGACACCTGACACATACAGATGTATACACGGCCACCAGACACATACAGCTGTATACACGGCCACAGACACCTGACACATACAGATGTATACACGGCCACCAGACACATACAGATGTATACACGGCCACAGACACCTGACACATACAGATGTATACACGGCCACCAGACACCAGACACATACAGATGTATACACGGCCACCAGACACATACAGATGTATACACGGCCACAGACACCTGACACATACAGATGTATACACGGCCACAGACACCTGACATATACAGATGTATACACAGCCACCAGACACATACAGCTGTATACACGGCCACCAGACACATACAGATGTATACACGGCCACCAGACACATACAGATGTATACACGGCCACCAGACACATACAGATGTATACACGGCCACCAGACACATACAGCTGTATACACGGCCACAGACACCTGACACATACAGATGTATACACGGCCACCAGACACATACAGCTGTATACACGGCCACAGACACCAGACACATACAGATGTATACACGGCCACCAGACACATACAGATGTATACACGGCCACAGACACCTGACACATACAGATGTATACACGGCCACCAGACACATACAGATGTATACACGGCCACAGACACCTGACATATACAGATGTATACACGGCCACCAGACACATACAGATGTATACACGGCCACCAGACACATACAGATGTATACACGGCCACCAGACACATACAGATGTATACACGGCCACAGACACCAGACACATACAGATGTATACACGGCCACCAGACACATACAGATGTATACACGGCCACCAGACACCTGACACATACAGATGTATACACGGCCACAGACACCTGACATATACAGATGTATACACGGCCACAGACACCTGACACATACAGATGTATACACGGCCACCAGACACATACAGATGTATACACGGCCACCAGACACATACAGATGTATACACGGCCACCAGACACATACAGATGTATACACGGCCACCAGACACATACAGATGTATACACGGCCACCAGACACATACAGATGTATACACGGCCACAGACACCTGACACATACAGATGTATACACAGCCATAGACACCTGACATATATACATCTGCTATCACCAGGATTGGCTTATAGAAGTTTCCATTCACTGACAACAAGCAGCAGCCGTTCTCCTTATAGGAGGTAACACTTGAGGGGAGGAGCGCTCCTTTAACTCCTCCGTTACCCACAATCCTTTGCCACCTCGGGTCCTCCGCCGGCCTCACTTACTTGCGGACCCCGGTTTTCCTCTTCACTACCCCGCTAAAGAGACGACTCCCAGCCCTCAGGGCTCCCCCGAACCGCACCAGCGACGCCATGACACCGGAGCAATGTCACCTTCCGTCACACGAGCTTGGACGTGTCGCTGATTGGCTACCGGCGGGGCCACATCTCGCGAGATTCCGCGGCGGATGGACGTGTCCATTGGTGGAAAAGAGGGGTGCTTGTTACCATTTACGCCTTCAAATCGCCTTCGAATCCACTCACTTCATATCTACAGCAATTGCTACCTGTATAATAGCCTCTGTATTCATACCTGACCACAACGTGATTGATATGACTTCACAACAGAAAATAACGATTGCGGTATAATATTAGCACAAAGAGTGGGAAGCTGGACAAAGAGTGATTATTATATGAATATATTGTATTTACATTAAGATTCCGACCTCCAGGTATGTATTAGCCCGCTGTGTCAGACTGTAGTGCACCCCTATAAGTGTGAATAGTAGAGGCGGTTGCTATGGTGTCTCCGTAAACATAGCTTAGTACACAGAGCCCGGGGTCCTAGTGCCCGTCAGTCAGCAGAGCTGTGCAGGTGAGTAAGGCTGCTGTATACATAGGTATGGGGTCTGTATACATAGGTATGGGGTCTGTATACATAGGTATGGGGTATAGGTATGGGGTCTGTATACATAGGTATGGGGTATAGGTATGGGGTCTGTATACATAGGTATGGGGTCTGTATACATAGGTATGGGGTATAGGTATGGGGTCTGTATACATAGGTATGGGGTATAGGTATGGGGTCTGTATACATAGGTATGGGGTCTGTATACATAGGTATGGGGTATAGGTATGGGGTCTGTATACATAGGTATGGGGTCTGTATACATAGGTATGGGGTATAGGTATGGGGTCTGTATACATAGGTATGGGGTCTGTATACATAGGTATGGGGTCTGTATACATAGGTATGGGGTATAGGTATGGGGTCTGTATACAGAGGTATGGAGTCTGTATACATAGGTATGGGGTCTGTATACATAGGTATGGGGTCTGTATACATAGGTATGGGGTCTGTATACATAGGTATGGGGTCTGTATACATAGGTATGGGGTATAGGTATGGGGTCTGTATACATAGGTATGGGGTCTGTATACATAGGTATGGGGTATAGGTATGGGGTCTGTATACATAGGTATGGGGTATAGGTATGGGGTCTGTATACATAGGTATGGGGTCTGTATACATAGGTATGGGGTCTGTATACATAGGTATGGAGTCTGTATACATAGGTATGGGGTATAGGTATGGGGTCTGTATGCATAGGTATGGGGTATAGGTATGGGGTCAGTATACATAGGTATGGGGTATAGGTATGGGGTCTGTATACATAGGTATGGGGTATAGGTATGGGGTCTGTATACAGAGGTATAGGTATGGGGTCTGTATACATAGAGCTCCATATACCGGGGCTCTCCCAGGACCTCACCCTGACCTTTAGGGTCTCCAGGTTCATGAGGTGACCACAGGGTCAATGAGCCTTTGTCATCTGTATGCAATTTAAAGGGATTGTCCAGTTTGGGTAACCTAATTTCTAATAGACTGTTATGAGTTAAAGGGGTCGCCCTCCTATTCGTCCTGCGGGGTCTGATCGATGTAGGCGAGCGATCAACGATCACGAGAATGGGTGTCCCCCAGATCCCTGTCCGAATGGAGACGTAGCATGCATGTATGACCACCGCTCCATTCATTTCTATGGGACTGATGGGTGTAGCCCCCTCACCCAGTCCCAAAAAATAAAGTCGGGGGTGGTCACGTATGTACTCTGCATCTCCATTCACACAATGGACTCAGGACCCCTGTTTTTGTGATTAGTTGGACCTCCATCGATAACCACTAGCCCCCTCTCCTGCGACTAGGGCATAAGTGTTGTTAGAAGGAAGACCCCTTTAATGGAGTAGATCCCTCGATCAGGACACAGTGGCGGGGGTGGGTATTATACTGTGGGGGACGCAATGAGGGAGGGGGGTGGGTATTATACTGTGGGGGACGCAATGAGGGAGGGGGGTGGGCATTATACTGTGGGGGACGCAATAAGGAGGACATTATACTGTGGGGGACGCAATGAGGGAGGGGGGTGGGCATTATACTGTGGGGGACGCAATGAGGGAGGGGGGTGGGCATTATACTGTGGGGGACGCAATAAGGAGGACATTATACTGTGGGGGACGCAATGAGGGAGGGGGGTGGGCATTATACTGTGGGGGACGCAATGAGGGAGGGGGGTGGGCATTATACTGTGGGGGACGCAATAAGGAGGACATTATACTGTGGGGGACGCAATGAGGGAGGGGGGTGGGCATTATACTGTGGGGGACGCAATAAGGAGGACATTATACTGTGGGGGACTCAATGAGGGAGGGGGTGGGCATTATACTGTGGGGGACGCAATGAGGGAGGGGGGTGGACATTATACTGTGGGGGGGCACAATAAGGAGGACATTATACTGTGGGGGACTCAATGAGGGAGGCGGTGGGTATTATACTGTGGGGGACGCAACGAGGGAGGGGGTGGGTATTATACTGTGGGGGGGCACTATACTGTCTGATTTTGGGGTCACTATAGGAGTATTATACTGTGTGGGACTTAAAGGGGCATGGTTAGAAATGGGCGGGGTTAGAGGTGTGGTTTATGATACCTACCTTGCTTAAGATTTTCTCTCATTTTCAGTCCTTACCTCAATACCTCCACGAATTACATAGAAAACCCTTTCATTTCTATGAGAATTGTGTAATGCTCCTTTTCTCCTGCGGAGGTGCTGTAGGGAAATTGAACATGTGGTACCAAAGATTAGAGGTGATGATTCAGGGTACTATGGATGGATGTGGTCCTTTAGTGTGGTAGGGATGTGGCTCATAGATTGGGGGCCCTGAGTCTGTCATCTAATAGTAAATAAATGAACAACATAATAACTATATAATGAAACATGATGGTATCCAATGAGAGAGCATGCAGTTTTACTTTCCACCACTAGAAGTCCACCTATAATCAGTGCAGCCAGTCTAATGTGTCCAGGATACCGTATCCAAATATTAGCTCTGACAAATAGCATTGCCCCGTGTGCTGTGTGATACTTATCTCTATTTACTAAGGAAGAGGAGGCAGCGGGTGTGTGCGTGTCTGTGTGTTGTGTATGTGTGTGCGTGTCTGTGTGTTGTGTGTGTTGTGTTGTGTATGTGTGTGCGTGTGTGTTGTGTATATGTGTGCGTGTGTTGCGTATGTGTGTGCGTGTGTGTTGCGCATGTATGTGTGTTGTGTATGTGTGTGTGTTGTGATTGTTGTGTTTTGCGTGTCGCTATTTTCCTTACACTCTTAGACACATGTTTGCACTACGCGGCGTTATTGGCTGTGCCGGGAGATACGTGCTGATCCCGTGCGCTCTTCTTAGGTGATACACGCATAGAACATGTCCAGTCTCCACCATCCCAGCTGCTTCTGCTCTCGATGCCCTGGAAACCATCCTGGAGCTGTGACATTCGTGGTGGGCACATTGGATGGAGACCCTGTGAAATTAAACCTTCTGAGGGATTACATCTCTAAAGCTCTCTACAACTTGGTGAACGGCTTCGGAGCATCATCATTCAATGTCATCTATTTCTCCGAGGAGGTGCGTGCCCTAAGACG
Organism: Leptodactylus fuscus; assembly: GCF_031893055.1. NCBI lineage: Eukaryota > Metazoa > Chordata > Amphibia > Anura > Leptodactylidae > Leptodactylus > Leptodactylus fuscus. The sequence goes on along the minus strand of NC_134269.1, from coordinate 210,632,398 downwards.
TCCTCAGTAAATGTAATTCCTTAAAGAGAACCTTTCACCAGATTTCTTTAAAAGGCTCCGCTCTACTGATTCTGGAGCAGTTGGAATTTTTTCTTTAGCCCGTACCGTTCCAGAGCAATCGTTGCTATTACTTTTAGCACAATTATGCTCTCACTGTCAGGTGGGCGGTCCCTGACTCTCTGCTCCTGCCTGACCACGCCCCCAGAAAATAGAAAGTATAATTGTATTGAAACTAACAGCGCTGATTGCTCTGGAATGGTGGGGGCTAGAGAAAAAATTCCAACTGCTCCCGAATCAGTGGGGTGGGGTATTTCAAGGGTGTAAAGAACTGGAATTGGTGGAAGTCCTCTTTAAAGGGGTTGGGCCAAGATGGACACTTTTCAGGTATATTACCTATGTACCTAATCCTAAGGATTTGATCAAGAATCACAATCCCAAGAGCGGGAGACCCCTGCACCCCCCTCTGAATGGAGCGGTGATCACACAGATGTGTTGCTACACCAGCAGGATAGGGATGAGCACTGTACTTGGTTTATCTTCAGTAGTCCCTTAGAAATGAGTGGAAGGACAACACATCGCCGTGATCACTGGTCCATCAAAAAGGGGTAACAGGGACCAATATCCTCATGATCGGTGAGGATTACCTTGGTTAGATCCCTCCCAATCAGTAGATTTTAGAGGGGTTCTCCGGAACTATAATATCAGATCAATGGGGGTCCACCACACCCAAACTGGACAAGTGCTGTGCCCACTTCACTACTTACCAAGAATAGCGCCATGCATTGTACAGTGGCTGTATCTGGGATTGCAACTCAATACCAGTAATTTGAATAGAGTTGAGCAACAGACAGGCTATGGAGGTTATGTTGCTGACCCAAGGAGAAGTAGCGCTCGCCTGAGCACCACAGTCCCTTCAACTGCTGATGGGCTGGACTGAGAGGTATCGGACCCCCATCGATCTGGTATTGATGACCTCTTCTACAGAAACGTTGTCCATGTCTTTGTCCCAGGAATCCCTTTAATGAAATCCAAGTATTGAAGAAAGCATTAGCCGCGGAAACCATAGACTATAATGGGATCCGCCGGATCTCTGTCTGAAAAATCTGGAAAAATACGGTCCTGCTTGTAGGACTTTTGTCTCCACATTGTTCGACTGGATTCAGGGACGGAAACCCCACACTAGTGTGAACCCAGCCTAAGGTGCAGGTTAGTATCTCAACTTACCTAAGCTATTCTCATTCAGATCAACAAGTGGTGTGACCGCGCGGTGACGTGGACCCCAGAGACGGCCAACCAAGCAGTTTCATGGATCCGGTCACTCTCCTGTGATTCTGGTGCTGATCCTACGGAAGCCTTGGCTGCCGCCTTTGAGGATCCATCGTGTCAGACTGTGTACTTAGTGATGGACGCTCTGCCACCGCGAATTCTACAGAACATCTACAACTTTCTTGCCCGGGATGAGAATACCTGCTCTGTGAATGTGGTGTACCTACTGGAAGAGCCGAATGGTCAGCAGAGAGAAGGGTCCTACCGAACGATTAACCTGAAGCCCCTGGGATCCTCAAATAAGGTAACAGTACACAGGAGAGCCTCTATATACTACACCGCACAAGACAGATCCTCTATATACTACACCACACAGGACAGGTCCTCTATATACTGCACCACACAAGACAGATCCTCTATATACTACACCACACAGGACAGGTCCTCTATATACTACACCACACAGGACAGGTCCTCTATATACTACACCACACAGACAGGTCCTCTATATACTACACAGCACAGGACAGATCCTCTATATACTACACCACACAGGACAGATCCTCTATATACTACACCACACAGGACAGATCCTCTATATACTACACCACACAGGACAGGTCCTCTATATACTACACCACACAGGACAGATCCTCTATATACTACACCACACAGGACAGATCCTCTATATACTACACCACACAGGACAGATCCTCTATATACTACACCACACAGGACAGATCCTCTATATACTACACCACACAGGACAAATCCTCTATATACTGCACCACACAGGACAGATCCTCTATATACTACACCACACAGGACAGATCCTCTATATACTACACCACACAGGACAGGTCCTCTATATACTACACCACACAGGACAGATCCTCTATATACTGCACCACACAGGACAGATCCTCTATATACTACACCACACAGGACAGATCCTCTATATACTACACCACACAGGACAGGTCCTCTATATACTACACCACACAGGACAGGTCCTCTATATACTACACCACACAGGACAGGTCCTCTATATACTACACCACACAGGGCAGGTCCTCTATATACTACACCACACAGGAGAGAGGACAGGTCCTCTATATACTACACCACACAGGACAGGTCCTCTATATACTACACCGTATAGGAGAGATCCTCTATATACTACACCACACAGGACAGGTCCTCTATATACTACACCACACAGGACAGATCCTCTATATACTACACCGTATAGGACAGATCCTCTATATACTACACCACACAGGACAGGTCCTCTATATACTACACCACACAGGACAGGTCCTCTATATACTACACCACACAGGACAGGTCCTCTATATACTACACCACACAGGACAGGTCCTCTATATACTACACCACACAGGACAGGTCCTCTATATACTACACCACACAGGACAGGTCCTCTATATACTACACCACACAGGACAGGTCCTCTATATACTACACCACACAGGACAGGTCCTCTATATACTACACTGTATAGGAGAGCTTACGGGTCCTCTACAGCCAAAGTATTTAAAAATCCGTAATTTTTATTTTAGACCAGAATTAATGGTTATCAAAGATCTAGTCAGTATTTTCCATCATCATCCTCATCATCGTCTTGCACATTCTCTACATTAGCCTGCTCCGAACCCCAGTAAGTATCACTAATGCTCTAATATACTAATCAATGTGTTATTTTATATATATTTATATGTCTGTACTGAATCATTAGAAGCCTATAAAAAAGGGAGACGGCGACCAACAGCCATGCCCATTAATCCCCAAATCCTGTGAATGGCCATGGACACCTCTATTCCTTTACTTTCATGCTTACACACATGCCTTAGCTCAGTGTCACCCCTACTAAGCGAAATTATTATACTCGGGGGACTTTCAGACCCAAAGGTGTGTTTTTGGACCTGAAAAAAATCTTTGGACCAAATCATCTGAACCCAATATGAATATTCCAAGGGTCACCCATCTCTTAGGGTGTAGACCAGCCACGTCTAGTTCCCATTATTCACATAAGTAAGATCATTCATGTGGGAGAAAATATCTATTCATATATGTAATCTTTTACAAAAAGTTATAGAACCTGTTTTGGGTTTGGGCCCATTATGTCCTGTGTGTGGCCAAGTTTCCTTGTGTCTTCTTCTGCTCAGGCTGGAACCAGTCCACTGCTGTGTTCATCCAAAAGAACCTCCATTAAGTGCAAGCCCAGTGCAGTTGTCTCCAGAAGCATTGAGTCTATTCAGAGGGGTGAGGGTACTAGCCCGAAGAGACACTGATGGACTTTATTACATGGGACACATTGCCCGTGAGGTGGAGGTAAGTAGCACTGAGGGTCTCTCAAATTCCCACCCTCTTCTGGGTTATCCACTCAGCCAATGCTTGTGTCTTCCCCTCAGGGATCCAGTGACCGTTTTCTTGTGGAGTTTGAGAAATGTCGCTCATTGAAAGGCAAAAGTCAGTTCCGTATGCAGGAAACGCCCGTGTGTGACATCATCCACTATGAAGATGCGAGGTGGAGACCCCTAGTGCCAGGAGACCATGTTCTAGCACCAGTAGTTGCCAAAATGGAGCACTATGGGCCTGGTACTGTTCTTCAAGGATCAGAAACTCGAACACGTGGCCTAGGTATTATTACGTCAGAAAATGTAATGATCAGGATTACATTAAACCTGCTTAGGGGTGGCCATTAACACAGTGACTGCACCAGCAGAATAGTGAGTGTAGCTCTGGAGTATAATACAGGATAAGTAATGTAATGTATGTACACAGTGACTGTACCAGCAGAATAGTGAGTGCAGCTCTGGAGTATAATACAGGATAAGTAATGTAATGTATGTACACAGTGACTGTACCAGCAGAATAGTGAGCGCAGCTCTGGAGTATAATACAGGATAAGTAATGTAATGTATGTACACAGTGACTGTACCAGCAGAATAGTGAGCGCAGCTCTGGGGTATAATACAGGATAAGTAATGTATGTACACAGTGACTGTACCAGCAGAATAGTGAGCGCAGCTCTGGGGTATAATACAGGATAAGTAATGTAATGTATGTACACAGTGACTGTACCAGCAGAATAGTGAGTGCAGCTCTGGGGTATAATACAGGATAAGTAATGTAATGTATGTACACAGTGACTGCACCAGCAGAATAGTGAGCGCAGCTCTGGAGTATAATACAGGATAAGTAATGTAATGTATGTACACAGTGACTGCACCAGCAGAATAGTGAGCGCAGCTCTGGAGTATAATACAGGATAAGTAATGTAATGTATGTACACAGTGACTGCACCAGCAGAATAGTGAGCGCAGCTCTGGAGTATAATACAGGATAAGTAATGTAATGTATGTACACAGTGACTGCACCAGCAGAATAGTGAGCGCAGCTCTGGAGTATAATACAGGATGTAACTCAGGATCAGTAGAAGATAAGAAATGGCATAAAGTCACAAGTCCATCCATCCATAGACATATATACTGGGGTTCAGTGTTTAGGGCCAACTTGTTTCAGCATGGGACAGGACATATCCTCTGACTGTGCACTATATACTTACTTATACAGGAAGATTATTCATGGTCATGGTTGTCTCAGTTTGTTTAATGTTGATATGTCCTCTGTATTAGCTTTTGCAAGCACTGGGGTCCTGGTGACATTCTGGACTGGGAAGACCAAGCAAGTTCCTCCCGGACTGGCCATATGGATCTCTCCAAGTTTAAGTGACCGTATAACTGTAGAGCTCTATATTCCTGCTGAAACCCGGAAAAAGCTGATCGAGTCCTGCACTAGTTTCCCTTTTATGAGCACTAGTGATAGACAAATTGAGTACCGGACAGAAGAGAATGTTGGTGGCCCAGAGTCTCATTTGTGTCTATATTGTGGACCCAGTTCTGGCGTATGTAAGAAATGCCATGTACCTGAGGAGTTATGGGTGGCCCTCAGGAATTCGCTGAACCACATCAACCAAATTACGTCAGCTAAAGAAAAATCTGTAAAAAAGGTGGACAAAGCTCTAAGACAAGATGAGGAACCTGCCAAGGAGAAACCCAAATCTCAGAAGCGAAGCATACGGGACCAGGGAGGCCACCAGATGAGTAGATATGTATGTTTAGATTGTCTTTTAATCCAGTTCTAATTGTAGATTTGTATTCTATTTTCTGTACATGGGGGCAGTCATTAAAGGGATTATACCATTAAAAATCTTTTTTTTCTACTTAAGATGTCGGAATAGCCTTTAGAAAGGCTATTCATCTCTTACCTTTAGAAGTTCTCCGTAGAACTACAGGAGCGTACTGCGCATGCGCGCAAGAGCGGAGTGTGACTCCAGCCGGAAAAAGACGACAGAAGAGGCGGTTGCTGTTGAAGATGGAGGCGTCGCTGGAGAGAGTTCTCTGGCAGCATTGGGGACGCCCCCAGTGCTGTTTGAGCGCTGGGGCCCGCCCCCAGTGCTGTGAGAGAACTCATTTGCATACCAGTAAAAAAACAGTATTTCTACCTAACGGAAAGCCGGAGGCGACAATAAAGGTAAGAGACAAATAGCCTTTCTAAAGGATTCTAAAGGCTTTCCGACGTCTTAAGGAGAAAAAAAAAGATTTTTAATGGTAGAATCCCTTTAAGCCTGAGTCTAATGTCCATATGCACAATAGTCTGGACCAACTTATTGAGGTCTATGGTGCAGGGCGGGGGGAGTAGATAAGCTGTGACATCCTATATTGTCAATAATGGATGTAATAATGGTAAATGGTTTTATCTATGGAGGTGTTATCTTCTATTGTGATATTGTAAGTGAGATGACTTCTGCAAAGAAAACCTCTGGATTTTTTGCTTTGGTCGCGACTTAAAAAAAATTTCTCCTTGATTTTGTTTCAGACGGAACCTCTTGTCTGTAGTAGAGACACTCAGACTGAAAAACCGATCAACCCCCTGGACAATACTTGTAATAAAATAATGAGAGGTAATCATGAATCTCTTCTGTATTATGGTATGTTTAGTTATTGAAGTGTAAGTAAAGTTTTATTTTATTTTTTTTTATTAATCCATCTTGCAGGTAAAGGGAACAAACATAGTAACATTGTTTATTAAAGAAAAGTGTCTGGTTCTTTACTGTTTCTACTACTGATCAATTCTGTACAATAGAAATCTATGGAGAAGGGAGGGAGGAGGAAGAGTAGAGAGACATCTACACTATAGGGAGACAGTTATTTTTCTCAACACAGCTAGGTTATCGGAAATAACTGTCTAGACTCATTTAATGCTGTAGACTGTCCCTATCACCCTTCCCTCTCCATTGACTTCTTTGTAAATCGATGCTGCTTGTGTATGGTGTATGGATTTATGGAAAAAAAATAGAAGTTTACTTACACTTTAAGGAATGTCAGAAGATAAGTTTGTGCCACCAACCATTCCAAAAATAGGCTTCAGGCTACTTAATGGAGTACTTAACAATACCCCAATAGGGTGAAAATATGAATTATTATGCAGTATATCAATCTATTGTTTCATTATATCTCATACGAGGTAATACCATGGCTTTAGCATATAGACCCTCAGCTTCAAGTCTTGGCAACATGACCCACCTTCAGAAAACTTTGCAGCACATTGAAAAAGCGATGAAGGAAGATCGCATGGCTATGGAGTCAGTGATTCTTGAACGGAGACCACGCTCTTCTCCTCTGAAACTAGTAAGTTAAAGTGGTAGAGGCACTGGAGATGGAGGAATGATTTTCAGACCCCGGAGTATAATAATCGGAGACCCAAGGGGGATACAAACATAAAAAACACTGTTACTTACCTCTCCCTGGCTCCGCTGCACTCCCCGCTGATGTCAGTCATCTTCATTGACATCCGGGACGTCACGTGACTCAGGGCCTGCGTGAGGGGGCGTTCCTCCCCGCAAACACTGTACAGCGCGATAGGCGCCGCTGTGGAGAAGGACGTACCTGACAGACTGTCAGGAATGCCCTTCTGACTGTAAAGAGCTACGGTACCGGGACCGAAAGTGCTTTACCGGGGGCACAGATCAGGAAAGCCGACAGTGCGCTGAACTCAGTTTGGGGCACAGGCAGTATATAGAACTTTAATGTTCTCTAATACATAAAATGAATCCGCTTATTCTTTCTTCAAATTTCATTACTGAATACATTTTATTTCAACAGAACTATGAAGCTAAAGCCAGGAGGAATCAGGAGGTGAGAGAACAAAAGGAAAGGAATACAGTAGAACTCCAGAGAATGCGAGGAGATGAGAGACAGAGGAGGAGGGAAGAGAAGGTCCAGGAACTAGAACAAAGGGAAATGATTCTTCAGAAAAACAGAAGGTATAAAAGTTGTATATGAATAATTACTGGAAGTGTTATCAATTGTATTAATATTTATATAGTATTATATTTACATTAACACTACTACTATAATACTGCCCTATGTACAAATATATAACTGCTATAATACTGCTCCTATGTACAAATATATAACTGCTATAATACTGCTCCTATGTACAAGAATATAACTACTATAATACTACTCCTATGTACAAGAATATAACTACTATAATACTGCTCCTATGTATAAGAATATAACTACTATAATACTGCTCCTATGTACAAGAATATAACTACTATAATACTACCCCTATGTACAAGAATATAACTACTATAATACTACCTCCTATGTACAAGAATATAACTACTATAATACTGCTCCTATGTACAAGAATATAACTTCTATAATACTGCTCCTATGTACAAGAATATAACTACTATAATACTACCCCTATGTACAAGAATATAAGTACTATAATACTGCTCCTATGTACAAGAATATAACTACTATAATACTGCTCCTATGTATAAGAATATAACTACTATAATACTGCTCCTATGTACAAGAATATAACTACTATAATACTACCCCTATGTACAAGAATATAACTACTATAATACTGCTCCTATGTACATGAATATAACTACTATAATACTACTCCTATGTACAAGAATATAACTACTATAATAATACTCCTATGTACAAGAATATAACTACTATAATAATACTCCTATGTACAAGAATATAACTACTATAATAATACTCCTATGTACAAGAATATAACTACTATAATAATACTCCTATGTACAAGGATATAACTACTATAATACTACTCCTATGTACAAGAATATAACTACTATAATACTACCTCCTATGTACAAGAATATAACTACTATAATACTACCTCCTATGTACAAGAATATAACTACTATAATACTGCCCCCTAGGTACAAGAATATAACTACTATAATACTACTCCTATGTACAAGAATATAACTACTATAATACTGCCCCCTAGGTACAAGAATATAACTACTATAATACTACTCCTATGTACAAGAATATCATTACTATAACACTGCCCCCTATGTACAAGAATATAACTACTCTAATTGTTAATATAATTGTTTCAGGCTTCGTTCACAACAAAGAATCTTTCTTGACTTGGAGAGGAGACAAGATGAGGAGGGATTGGAGGCTCAACAAGCAGAATCCCGCAGAGCTGCAGCTGAAGAGAGGAGCCGCCGAAAAGATGAAGACTTGAGGAAGGAGTGGATAAAAGAGGATCAGAAAGTCCAATACTGGAGTGACGTCCGTCAGCAGCGAGAGAATCTAGAATGGGAGAAGATCCAGAAAGAGCAGGAGAAAGAGGTGAAGCATAAGGTCAGTACATATCATGGCTATAGGGAGATTGTTTTTACCATAACCAATATTCCCACATGGAAAGTTGCAGCTAACTAAATTGTCCCATTGTTATTGGTTCCAGTCGCTCCTCCACAATCAGATCCTTACACAACAGAGACAGCACGAGGCAGATCTTCAGGATCGGAGAAGACAAGAGCAACTGCAGAAAGTGTCCAAGCAGAGAGTCTCCAAGAGACTGGAGGAATTCTATCAGCAGGCTGAGCAGGAGTCTCAGAAAGACAAGGATTTACAGCAGTATCTTAAGGAGCATAATCTGCAGGCTCTACGATCAGCTATGGTTCTTTAAGAACTGCGATATGATAACACACATGAATATAGCATGGCTTTATGTACAACATACCGCTATACCAATGGCCAAACATACAGATCCAGAAGCAGCAAATACCTTCAATGTGATAGTCTAGCAAGTCGATTATTATTTAGCTTCCTTTTATAGCGCCATCATATCCCACAGCGCTTTTACAGACATAGTCAGTCACTGTCCCATACAAGGCTCACAATCTAAATTCCCTATCAGTATGTCTTTGGCGTGTGGGACGAATCCCACGCAAACACGGGGAGAGCATACAAACTCCTTGCAGATGTCGTCCTTGGCAGGATTCGAACCCAGGACTCCACTGTTGCAAGGTTGCAGTGCTTACCACTGAGCCTTAAGGCCTCATGAGTATGCAAGTTGAGGTTCTTCTGATGGGGGTACGATGCTGTGCTCAAAGGGCAGGTTCAATCCTGCTCCGTGACATGGGAACAGAACAGACCTGAACCCTCCCAATGAAGTCAATGCGGGATGGAAGCCATGGCATGACATTCTACCATGAAATAGCCTCCCTCCCCAAAAAACCCTTCCCCGGCCTGCACACTTGGTCCTGTGCATGTAGCCTTGAAGTCACATTAAAATTGAAAAAGTCTGAAAGTCAGTTGCAGCGGACTCGTCAACTTGCACCGATTATAGCCTTTATTACAGTCCAGAGCTGCATTCACAATTCTATGGGCTCCAGAGCTGAAATCTCCTACACATAATGTATATAAAGCTTAATCTCTATATAACATAACTAACATACCTTGTGTTTTTAAACATAAAAAACCTATATTTTTAAATTTGGCATTTTCTAGACCTCATTTGTCAGTGAGCGGGGTCAGACATTTATATCCGGAGGCTGAAGATTTACAAAGGCTTAATAATCCACTCCGTTAACAGTCTGAACAATTCTATGTGAGCTAACTTTATGAGATTCTTAATTAAAGGGGTTATGCCACGGAAAGTATCAATAGGATAGAAAATACCTGATCGGTTGTGGTCTGACTATTGAGATGAGAAACCAGTAGTAGTAATAATGGATAGCAAAGGCAGACTTCTCTGTATCTATGGGGAAGGGGGTAGAGACAGAAGGAGAGGGGGGAGACTGGTCAGATGGCAGTGCAGTGATAATGTTATTGGAGGTTGTAGGCCTTCCTGAACAGGTGAGTCTTCAGCGCCTTCTTGAATCCTGTGATTGTGGGGGTCAGTCTTATGTGTCGTGGTAAGGAGTTCCAGAGTATGGGGGATGCACGAGAGAAATCTTGAAGATGGCTGTGTGAGGAGCGGATGAGAGCAGAGAAGAGTAGGAGATCACTGGAGAATCTGAGGTTACGTGTGGGCAGGTAGCGGGAGATGAGGTCAGAGATATATGGAGGGGACAGGTTGTGGATGGCTTTGTATGTTAGCGTTAGTAGCTTGAACTCCATTCGCTGGGCTATAGGTAACCAGTGGAGGGACTGGCAGAGGGGAGCAGCCAATAAAGATCGGGGGGTGAGGTGGATTAAGCGAGCAGCACAGTTTAAGGTGGACTGGAGGGGGGCGAGGGTGTTTGCTGGGAGTCCATGGAGAAGGGTGTTGCAGTAGTCTAGGCGGGAGATTTTGAGGGCCTGGACGAGCATCTTAGTGGTTTCAGGAGTAAGAAAGGAGCGGATTCGATGGATGTTCTTGAGCTGGAGGTGGCAGGAGGTGTTGAAGGTTTGAACGTGTGACTTGAAGGATAGGTCGGGGTCCAGGGTTGCCCCAAGTCATCGGTTGGAAATGTACATAAAACTGTAAATCGTTTATACTCAATATTTAGCACATCTATGGTTATTCCGGCTATTCCAAACTGAATTACAGCCTATTCAGAAAACGTCACCCTTGTGTGCCCAAAGTACTAAGCACACATATAGAAAGTAACAAGGTCCATCAAATAATGTAGCAATAATAGGAAGTCAGTGAATATTAATCCTAACTTTCTTAATCATAAGGATTATTGTTTTATGTAAAAGACGCTTTTTGTAATGGACGTCAGGGATCATCCGATCTCATTGATCACTTGGTAGCCAATGCGGTAGGATGGTGAAATGATCAGCGCTTACACAGTAGATGAAAAGTAGTCCTTCTTTATTAAACGCCAAAGACACAACGCGTTTCGAGGCACCACTGCCTCTTTTTTAAGTGTACAATATGGACATGATATGACTTGCAGACTAGCCACCTTTACGTAGGCAGGAGCTCATAGCTGGGACCCACGCAGATGAATAATTCTGTTATAAAATACAACACAAGTAATACGGAAGACAACAATAAGGATTAGCCAAAAGACTACAAAAATAGAGAAAAAAATTGTTATTTTTTAACCCATTGTTGAAATATTTTGACTTTTTTTTCGTAATTTTAAGGAACAAAATCCTTTGCAACATGAAATATGAATAAACGCCCGGACAACCCGTAGGGTAAAAGCATTGCCACCTACAGTGGGTGTCAGTGATACAATGGCTGATGGGTGGCTCTTCTTCAGGTCACCTGCACACAACGCATAACTATTCCGTTTAAGGTGCCGCTTTTTAAAAATTTCCTTCCGATAGTTGGCCGTGCCAATGAAAATAAACTATCTAATTTATTTTGTAAAAGTCCTCCAGAGGTCTCATGAATGGTCACCTAAAAGACACTGGGAATTCGCTGTAGTACACATAGAGGATAATAAGATCCGTCACCAGCAACAACTGTAATCAGAACTGAACATAAGGAAAAGAAAAATATTGTATTCGGATGATCACGATGATAACTGATACAAGTCAAACTGTGAAGGCAACACTTTTCTAAAAAGAAATCATGGATGTCACCGCCAATGGCCAAGTCCATCTCTTTGCATCATTTAGTAGGTAACGCCCGACTGACTCTGGGACAGATGGAATTATAGAGAGAGGTTTCTTAACTGCTAATCCTCAACCAGTTATCTACGACACATCCATTGCTACGTATATAGGGAAGACTGAATGCAGCATGAAGGGGCTCGGTGAAGGTGGCAGTGAAGGTGTGTAAGTGTCTGATGGGGTCACACAGCTCATAGAAGGACAACTGCCCGGCCTCATAATCCAGACAGATCCTGAATCTATTACTGGAGATCTTGTCAGGTAACCGGATCTCTTTCCCGTCATGTAACACTGAATACTGATTATTATTATATCTCCTCATACTCCAGGATTTATTATTATCTCCAATGTATGACTGCTGCCCCCTCCTGGCTATACTGGGATAACACACCCCCACCCTCCACCTCCCTGATCTCCTGCCCTCCATATCCCAGTAATGTCGCCCTGAGGTAAATCCCCTGATACTTATCACCTGATATTCCTGGAATCTCTCGGCTGTTTCTGGACGATTCTGCTTCTCTCGTGTCCATGTTGCAGTTTTCAGGTCGTCTGATATATGGAGATTATTATTAGCCGTGTTTACATCCAGTAATATGTCTGCAGGGACCTCCACATAGATCCCGCTCCTTATACCTGATATTATGTCACATAATGTGTGTAATGTGTCTGAGATCACAGCCACATCCCAACCATCTACATCTTGGCGCTGTCTATCATGTCCCCCTGTGTCCTCATCACCTCCCCCCTCCTCAGGATCACACAAGTCACCTGTGTCTGGATCCTGTAAGACAGTCAGTGGATCAGTCATGTTACACAGCTCCTCCATGTGCCGCATCTTCATGGACAGCTCGGCCTTCTTTATTTCCAGCTTCCAGCTTCAGACTACAATGCATTGCAAAATACCGGCACTGCTATTTCAGGCTATGCAGCATAGACTGCAATAGAGGCAATGTAATGACAAGCCGGGGAGCCTTCACAAGGCTCCCAGCTATCATAGTAACGTGACGTCGGCCCCGGGTGCCGGCGATCACCAGGAAAATGGCAGCGCCTAGGTCAGCTTTGACTGAGGTGCTGGAAGAGTTAATGCCTCCGATCGTTCAAACTGTGAAGGCAACACTTTTCTAAATAGAAATCATGGATATGTCACCGCCAACGGCGGAGAATTTAGCGCTGATTGTCTACTGCGTAAAACAGTGGACACCTGATGGCTATGGCGGCCGTCCGGCTCCCGCGCTGTCGCCATAGTTACACACCCAGCATGCGCCGTACTAGTATGGCGGATGTCAGAAAAGGGTTAATGAGAGACGGTGCATGTTATCACATAGATCTTACATATAGCAATCTTATCAATGTTTCTTACATAATATTGTTATGAGAATGCTGTAACATATAACGTTGGTTGATGAGAATGCCGGTGTTCATGGTTTAGTACCTGGAGCATTTAACATCCGATGAAGAGTATTTTTTTCCAGTGTCAGGTTAATCCCTGAAGAACTGGCCATGTATTCCACTAGTGGGGAAAAAAAGCTAGCAGAACCCATTGAAATCAATGGGAGGTTTGTTTTTTTTTCAGCGTGGAAAATTCCTCACCATTTTCCTCCATGTGAATGGACCCTGACAGTTGAGGGATAGCGGAGACGAAACTAACGGCATCAATATCTCTGGCACCAGAGCGCATACCGGCAATGCTGACAGTGAATGAAATTCAACGCAGCTTTGTCGTGAGATATAATACCGCCCATCTCTAAAGACATGAAAGGTCAACTAAAGCTTTGCTACAACCAGAACAGTATGCATTATTGGGCACAATCTGAGGGTCCTGTGGGCTCCATATTAATAGTTAGAGATCGTAGGAGTGAAACTGTCCAGAAGTATTATCCCATCGATTGTGAGCCATTACCCCTATCATGTATTTTACATTTGTGAGCTGTAACCTTTAACACCTTAAAAGGGCTTTCAAGGCTAAAAATATTGATGATCTATACTAATATTAGATCAGTGGGGGCCTCCACCGATCAGCTGTTCTCATTTGCTGATACACAGAGAATGGAGCAGGAAGCAGACAGCTCCATTCTCTATGTAGTGGCTCTATGAGGTACTGCAGCCTAGTTCCTATTTAAGTGATTAGGAGCTGATCTGCAATAACCTTATCTGGTCGTTACACAGAGACTGGAACTGTCTGCTTCCTGCTCCATTCTCTGTATATCAGTGGCTGACAACAGCTGATCAATGGGGGTATTGGGTGCTGGACATCCATTGTGCTTGCATTGATGACCTGTCCTTAGATAGGTCATCAATATTTTTGCCCAGAAAACCCCTTTAACCAATGCTGTTTGCTATTTTTAAACTTACTTGAACTATAAAAATCACTGATCACAAGTTGTAATATACAATCCATAAACTACATTCAGTATAACAGACTTTACACAATTTATATATAAATATATACACTTATACATGACATAAACACTTTATTCACAGCGTACCTGATCGTCTTTAAGAGGCTTCTTTTATGTAACTTGCACTCATATTTCAGCAGTCCAATAGACTGACCAGATGTTGGTTTTTAGATTTCAGTTCTCTTTGCTTTGTTATCTGTCCCATGATGCCTCAGCACAGTATCACAAAGGCCGCTATAGACAGAACCATCCCTACCTGCTGGGGGACATTGTAAACATCCTTACCTCTATATAATCTGAGATCATAAATACATAGGCGTGGAGGTTGCGGCTTCATTATAACTATATGACAGGAATTGTCTACTGATAAGCAGTAGTTAGTGATAAATCTTTGTACGCCCCCTTGCAGAGAGTTTGTGTGGAACAGTCGACATAAGAGAATACCCAAAAGATTTACTCTAGTGTGCCCATAGGAGAGTGTGCACTTACACATAAAACAGAACAACACTAATATTCTAGAAATCTCAGTTTATTGTATATGGATTACGACATTGGCTACTGAATAATGCCGGTATTACACGCAGGGCTGCGACTGTAGCACCGGGGTGGCGGTTGCTGTTGCACTAGGACGCTGGAGCCATTTATTAGTACAAGAAAATGAGCGACACTCGTTGTAAAGGCAGTCACATTTTTCAGTAACAGCTTTGCCAAAAACAGATATTATAATATAAAAATGTACAAAAAGAAATTATTACTAACTAACCCCGTATACTAATAAAGTAAAACTCCACCTTTAACTCATATCATTGTATACAGTTATGTCATCAGAAATACAGAGGTTTGACTTATTTTTAGACTTCTAGGCCTCGGGCCTTGGACAGAGCAGACTGCGCATAACCACAGGCCACGAGAAAATGGCCGCTTACAATACTGTGCAAGAGGCCATTTTCTTGTGGCCGGTGGGCATGCGGAGTATGCTCTGCCTAAGGCCCGAGTCCTAGAAGCTACAAGCCACCGCTGGAAGAAGAGTATGCTGCTGACGAAGATGGAGGCAGCGCTGGAGAGAGTTCTCCCACAGCATTCGGGACACCCCAGTGCTGTTTGAGCGCTGGGGCCAGCCCCCAGTGCTGCGAGAGAGCTAATATGCATACCGAGAGAAACCAGGATGGCAGGAGAACAACGTCGAAGACGACGAAAGGTAGGAGAAGAATAGCCTTTGTTAAGGCGATTCCGACGTGGTACCTAGAAAAAATTGTGTGTGAATGATAGGATCCCTTTAAAGGATTATTCCTATTGTTCAGAGCTGGGAGTGGAATAGCCCTGTATCCATCTTCCTGAGGTCATGGGAGTTGTGGAAATGCAGCTGTTCTACTGTTTCTGTATCTCTCATACAGGTGTATAGTAGTTACAGGAACAACATAGACCGGCCATGTTTAGCTGTTTCTGTAACTTCCAACCTGGTGGAAAAGAGAACAAGTCTCATATTCACATCTGCCATTCCCTGTTTCACTGAGATGGGAATAACCCTTTAACTTCTAATTCTCAACCAACTATCTACATAGGATCCAGAATCTTTTGGCCTAAATACACATAAAGCAGCATGAAGGGGCTCGGTGAAGGTGGCAGTGAAGGTGTGTAAGTGTCTGATGGGGTCACACAGCTCATAGAAGGACAACTGCCCGGCCTCATAATCCAGACAGATCCTGAATCTATCACTGGAGATCTTGTCAGGTAACCGAATCTCTTTACTGTCATGTATCACTGAGTACTGATCACTATATCTCCTCATACTCCAGGACTTGTTATTACATCCAATGAGTGACTGCTGCCCCCTCCTGTCTATACTGGGATAACACATCCCCACCCTCCACCTCACTGATCTACTGCTCTCCACATCCCAGTAATGTCGCCCTGAGGTAAATCCCCTCCTGCTTATCACCTGATAATAACCCTGGAATCTCTCGGCTGTTTCTGGACGATTCTGCTTCCATAGTGTCCTGGTTGCAGTTTTCAGGTCGTCTGATATATGGAGATTATTATTAGCCGTGTTTACATCCAGTAATATGTCTGCAGGACCCTCCACATAGATCCCGCTCCTTATACCTGATATTATGTCACATAATGTGTGTAATGTGTCTGAGATCACAGCCACATCCCGATCATCTCCATTATGGCACCATCTATAATGTCCCCCTGTGTCCTCATCACCTCCCCCCTCCTCAGGATCACACAAGTCACCTGTGTCTGGTTCCTGTAAGACAGTCAGTGGATCAGTCATGTTACACAGCTCCTCAATGTGCCGCATCTTCATGGACAGCTCGGCCTTCTTTATTTCCAGCTTCTGGATCAGAGCAGACAGTGACAGTGTCTCTTCCTTCTCCTGCCTGGAGATCTCACTCAGGATCTTCTTCTCCAGGTCGTCCAGTCGTCTCCTGATGTCTATAAACAGGGCAGTGACTCTCTCGGCTTCTCCAGATGCTTTCTCTTGAGCTTTTCTCCTGCGCTCCTCCATACTCTGGACTCTTTCCTCAGTCTCCTCTCTCTTTGCGGTCAGTTTCTGGAGAACATTTCTCAGTTTCTCCTTCTTCTTCTCAGAGGCCTCATCCAGCCTCTCCACCTGATGTCCTCGATGTTCTCCTGCTGAACAATAGACACAGATACAAGCAGCGTCCTCAGTACAGTAATATTCCAGGACCTTCTTATGGACAGAACATTTCCTCTTCTCCAGGTCAGTGCCGGGATCACATAAGACGTGTTCTGGTGACTTGCTGTGGACTTTCAGATGTTTATCACACAGAGAAGCTTCACAGAGTAGACAGGACTTCACAGCAGGTACAGGAGAGTCCACACAGTAAGTGCAGAAGATCCCGGTGATCTCCTCCTGATGGGGCTCAGTGGACAGAATACGTCCTATCACGTTACATAGAGTTATGTTCCTCATCAGTACAGGCCGCTCCGGAAACTCTTCTCTACATTCAGGACAGGAATAAACTCCAGACTGGTCCTGTGTATCCAGAACACGATCAATACAGAGCCGGCAGAAGTTGTGTCCACATCTCAGCATTACAGGGTCCTTAAAGACACATAAGCAGATGGAGCAGAGCAGCTCGTCTCTCAGGTCAGCAGACGCCATGGCTGACGGAAGGAGGAAGAAACGAAACTAAATGTGACTGAAGTTGAATAACCTGCAATGTTATAGTTACACCCACTAAGTTAACCCCTTATGTACACAACAGCTTTTCTCCCCATTTCATCTCGGTTTTCCAAGAGTCAGATCATAACCTTTTTATTTTTCTCTCCCTGTAGAACATGATACATTTTTTATGTTACTACTTGAGGTCACATATAATGAATATAATAACTTATAATCAGAAATTTATCATTATAATTTATAGTTTTATTGATACCTTTTTGGGGTACACAGGTCTCATACTGTGGAGGGTATATACTATAGTGCTGTGCAAAACTTTTAGATAAGTGTGAAAAACTGCTGCAAAGTAAGAATGCATTACAGAAATAGAAGGGTTAATAGTTTATTTTTGGCAATTAACAAAATAAAGTGAAAAAAGAAATGTAAATCCCACAATATTTGGTGTGACCTTTGCTCTTTGGTTGAGGAGTCCTGGAAGTGATGATTTGGCCAGGGGCAGATTGGCTATCTATATCACCAGGAAAATGGGCAGACTGGGATATGGGGCACTGGGCCGGCAAGCTACCTATCCCGAGGCTATCATTTGTCCTGACTCTTGCTGCAGAGTACAGTCCGCTGGCCACGACTCTTTACCTTCAGAGCGGAGGCCCACCAGAGCGGCGGCACTGAGAGTTTCATTCAGACCACACAGGTCCCAACCTGAAACTACCATTATATTCTGCGGTCACTTTAGACCCCAGAGTATAATATGCTGAGGCGAGGGGGAGGTGAAAAACATAATAAACAGAGTTACTCTCCTTTCCCGGGCACCGATACACGTCTTCCAGCCTCTTCTGGCCTTGATGTCATGAGAGATGTCACGAATGACATCAGAGAAGAGACCTCAGAGTATAATGATGGTTAATTGGTGACGAACCCCCCAAAATGTAGGGTTCTGAGCAGCCACTATTGGGTATTATAGTTTGTGTAGGGACCACTATGGGATATTATACTGTGTGTAGCGGCTGATATGGGACATTATATTGAGTGAGGGCCACTATGGAAACTAGTGCTATGTGAAGGGGCCACTATGGGGCGTTACACTCTGTGCACTATGGGACATTATTCTTAAAGAGGTGTAACATTAGGGGAAAAGAAATACCTGTTCCCAGCATTCCAGTGTCTGACACTGCAGCCCGTTCGGTCGTGCCCCTTGCCTCATTCCACCTGCACCCCACATGACCGCTGAGGCCAATTAGGCGGTCGCTGGAGAGGGACCGGTGATGTCACTCACATATGTCCCCCGTCCCGCTGAGGCCTGGCGACCCCTCCTCATACATTACCTGTCCTGACTGAGATCCTGAGGTAACAGAAACACTGGCCAAACAACGGAAGAAACCAAATGTTATGTATCTGTAGGGGGAGGAAGAGCCATATGGTAATTAACACTGTTAGACCAAGTTCACACCTAGTCCCGTACAGAGAACATTTCTCTATGCTGCTTTCCTATGAAAATAATCAACACACGCCGGACACCTGACAGACTCCATGATCAGTTATGGGGTCCGCGCAGTGTCTGTTGTCTTAGCAGTTTGGCTCTGTTGAGCCCCCTGGCAAACAAGGCTATGGAAGAATACAGTAGTATGGGGAAGGGAGGGGGCGCTCATCACAGCCATCGATGATGCTAGGCTCTATGGCCCGTCCTTCTGACAGTGGAAGGAAATCGGTGCCAAAAGTAACGGCACTGATATCGCTGGCCGCGGGGTGCATACCGGCAAAGCTGACAGTGTGCTGAATTCAATGCACTGTCAGCTGTCTAGCAGTATAAAATACCGCTCATCTCCAAGGATATGAATGGATTTTTAGAACCAAAACAGTACGCATTATTGGGCACAATCTGAGGGGATTAGTGGTCTCTATAAGGAGACGGCTGTATCAATCATTAGAGATAGTAGGAGTGAAACTATTAGGGAGTATAAACCCACCAATTGCGAGCCATTATCCCTATTGTTTGTTTTACATTTGTGAGCTGTAACCCTTGAAACCTTAAAAGGGCTTTCTAGGCTACAAATATTGATGACGTATACTAATATTAGATTACAACACCCGGAAGCAGGAAACAGACAGCTCCGTTCCCTACATAGTGGCTGAACTAAGGTACTGCAGCCTAGGTCCGATTTAAGTGAATAGACCTGATCTGCAGTAACCTGCTCTGGCCACTATGCAGAGAACAGCGCTGTCTGTTTCCTGCTCCATTCTCAGTGGCTGCGAACAGCTGATTGATGTGGGTATTGGGTACTGGACAAGCACTGGGCTTACATTGATGTCTTGTCCTTGGTTGGGTCATCAATATATTTGCCCAGAAAACCCCTTTTACATATTTCTGTTTTTAAACTTACTTGTCCTATAAAAATCACCAACTACAAATTGTAATATAAAATCCATAAACTACATTCAGTATAAGAGACATATATACACACACACACACACACTAATACACAACATAAACACCGTATTCACACCTTACCTGATTGTCCGTAAGAGGTTTCTTTTATATAACTTGTACTCATATTTCAGCAGTCCAATAGACTGACCAGATGTTGGTTTTTAGATTTCAGTTCTCTTTGCTTTGTTATCTGTCCCATGATGCCTCAGCACATTATCACAAAGGCCGCTATAGACAGAACCATCCCTGCCTGCTGGGAACATTGGGAACATCCTTACCTCTAGATAAATCGAGACCATAAGTACATAGTCATGAAGGTTGCACCTTCATTATAACTGTGTGACAGGAATCGTCTACTGATCAACAGTAGTTATAAAACTTTGTACCCCCCCTTGTGGGGAGCTTGTGTGGAACAGTCCATACAGGAAGTGAGGGCCTGAACGACACATAAGGTAATACTAGATGAATTCTATATATTGCAGGGATAGGAGCATAATGATAGAATTTTGATTCCGGAGAGGAAATAGAAGATACTAAATTATTATAAAACATCCCGCACCATAACATATACACAAAGTGAGTTATTACAACTATTCTCTAAATTATTAATAATGTTATGACTCCTACTACAAGCTGCGGGGATCCGAGGATAGAGCAGGGCAGCCATATTGTATGTTCATAGAATGACAAGGAAGGTGTGAAGAATTTCAATTTTGCAGGCCATGGCGGCATCGAAATATTGCAGGCACCTACTATTAGGTGGTAGAACCTATGCACAGACAACATAACAGGGTGCCCAAAAATTTACTCTGATGTGCCCATAGAAGAGTGTGCACTTACACATAAAACAGAACAACACTAATATTCTAGAAATCTCAGTTTATTGGATATGGATCACGACATTGGCTACTGAACAATGCCGGTATTACACGCAGGGCTGTGACTGACTTATACATTAAAAATGAATTGACAGGGCTGCAAATGGAAACACATATAGGACAGGTATAGGACGCCTATAGGACAGGTATAGGACACATATAGGACAGGCATAGGACACATATAGGACAGGCATAGGACACATATAGGACAGGCATAGGACGCATATAGGACAGGCATAGGACGCATATAGGACAGGCATAGGACGCATATAGGATAGGTATAGGACGCATATAGGACAGGTATAGGACGCATATAGGACAGGTATAGGACGCATATAGGACAGGTATAGGACACATATAGGACGGGCATAGGACGCATATAGGACAGGCATAGGACGCATATAGGACAGGTATAGGACACATATAGGACAGGTATAGGACGCATATAGGACCTGATCCATAATTTGCAGCTCTTCAATTTTGGCCCAGACACACAGCCGTGTGTACGGGACCATTAAAATATAATAGTCCACAATATTATCCCTAATTGAGGATAAATCTAGTCATGTGCATTACCAGTTAGTAACTCCATGTTCCTCATATTAATAGCAGTTAACTCCATCATGTCCCTCACATTAACCCTTGTGTGCCTCACATAAGAGTTACTGATATGTGAGACATGGAGGTAATAATTAAGTCATTTAATTATTAGTCCCTCCATATATCTCACATATTAGTAACCCTTCTGTGAAGCACACACGGGTTAATGTGAGGGACATGATGGGGTTAACTGCCATTAATATGAGGCACATGGAGTTACTAATACTAAATTAATAACCCCAAATGCCTGATATTACTAGGCAGAGTAACCCAGCATCTACCTGGGATTTTCTTTTATTACTGTCACTTTTGCTGGCAGCTCCCCTCTCCTCCTTCTCCTGTGTGCTGGCAGGGTCCTTGTGCTGTATAAAGTTAGCTCCGCCTCCTGGGCTCTTCTCTCATTGGTGGACAGAGGGCAGCCAGAGAAGGGGGAGCGTCCTGAGAGCAGAGCAACTCCTGCAGGTCTTGCCATGCCAGCAAGATATGCCACGTGTGCCAGGGGTTGCCGACCCCTGACCTATATTATACCATCTGGAGGTGACTTTAGGACATTATACTGTGTGAAGGGGCCACTGTGGGACATTATAGTGTGTATAAATGGGGAGTTATACCATGTGAGAGCTTGGAAAAGGGGGTACTATGCCATGTGGGGTGGGGGACCAGGTCTAATGGTTGCTATGGGGCAGTCTTTGTTAGCTACGCCCCTGGAACCAAAAGGAACCATATTCTTGCTGTGAGGGTCATTTGGCTCTGTCACAGGGTGTTATTCCTTAAAGGGTTATTACTATCGGTTGGAGCTAGGTGTGGAATAGCCCCGTATCCATCTTCCTGAGGTCATGGGAGTTGTGGAAATGCAGCTGTTCTACTCTGTTTCTGTATCTCTCATACAGGTGTATAGTAGTTACAGGAACAACATAGACCGGCCATGTTTAGCTGTTTCTGTAACTTCCAACCTGGTGGAAGAGAGAACAAGTCTCATATTCACATCTGCCATTCCCTGTTTCACTGAGATGGGAATAATCCTTTAACTTCTAATTCTCAACCAACTATCTACATAGGATCCAGAATCCTTTGGACTAAACACACCTAATGCAGCATGAAGGGGCTCGGTGAAGGTGGAAGTGAAGGTGTGTAAGTGTCTGATGGGGTCACACAGCTCATAGAAGGACAACTGCCCGGCCTCATAATCCAGACAGATCCTGAATCTATCACTGGAGACCTTGTCAGGTAACCGGATCTCTTTACTGTCATGTATCACTGAGTACTGATCACTATGTCTCCTCATACTCCAGGACTTGTTATTATATCCAATGCGTGACTGCTGCCCCCTCCTGTCTATACTGGGATAACACACCCCCACCCTCCACATCCCAGTAATGTCGCCCTGAGGTAAATCCCCTCCTGCTTATCACCTGATAATAATCCTGGAATCTCTCAGCTGTTTCTGGACGATTCTGCTTCTCTTGTGTCCATGTTGCAGTTTTCAGGTCGTCTGATATATGGAGATTATTATTAGCCGTGTTTACATCCAGTAATATGTCTGCAGGACCCTCCACATAGATCCCGCTCCTTATACCTGATATTATGTCAGATAATGTGTGTAATGTGTCTGAGATCACAGCCACATCCCGATCATGTACATCTTGGTGCTGTCTATCATGTCCCCCTGTGTCCTCATCACCTCCCCCCTCCTCAGGATCACACAAGTCACCTGTGTCTGGTTCCTGTAAGACAGTCAGTGGATCAGTCATGTTACACAGCTCCTCAATGTGCCGCATCTTCATGGACAGCTCGTCCTTCTTTATTTCCAGCTTCTGGATCACATCAGACAGTGACAGTGACTCTTCCTTCTCCTGGTTGGAGATCTCACTCAGGACCTTCTTCTCCAGGTCGTCCAGTCGTCTCCTGATGTCTATAAACAGGGCAGTGACTCTCTCGGCTTCTCCAGATGCTTTTTCTTGAGCTTTTCTCCTGCTCTCCTCCAGACTCTGGACTCTTTCCTCAGTCTCCTCTCTCTTTGTGATCAGTTTCTGGAGAACATTTCTAAGTTTCTCCTTCTCCTTCTCAGAGGCCTCATCCAGCCTCTCCACCCGATGTTCTCGATGTTCTCCTGCTGAACAATAGACACAGATACAAGCAGCGTCCTCAGTACAGTAATATTCCAGGACCTTCTTATGGACAGAACATTTCCTCTTCTCCAGGTCAGTGCTTGGATCACATAAGACGTGTTCTGGTGACTTGCTGTGGACTTTCAGATGTTTATCACACAGAGAAGCTTCACAGAGTAGACAGGACTTCACAGCAGGTACAGGAGAGTCCACACAGTAAGTGCAGCAGATCCCGGTGATCTCCTCCTGATGGGGCTCAGTGGACAGGATACGTCCTATCACGTTACATAGTTATGTTCCTCATCAGTACAGGCCGCTCCGGAAACTCTTCTCTACATTCAGGACAGGAATAAACTCCAGACTGGTCCTGAGTATCCAGAACACGATCAATACAGAGCCGGCAGAAGTTGTGTCCACATCTCAGTGTTACAGGATCCTTAAAGACACATAAACAGATGGAGCAGAGCAGCTCGTCTCTCAGGTCAGCAGACGCCATGGCTGACGGAAGGAGGAAGAAAGTATATATATATATATATATATATATATATATATATATACATATATATATATATATATATATATATATATATATACACACACACCACAAGCAGCCAGTATTACTTACATTACAGTGCCAGGCTCAGGGTTATATAGAGGTGTGTGTATATATATATATAGATGTATACATACATACACACATCAGCAGCCAGTATTACTTACATTACAACGCCAGGCACAGGGTTATATACAGGTATATATATATATACTCATCAGCAGCCAGTATTACTTACATTACAGGCCACAAGCTGCCAAACAACAACTTTCCTTTGTTCACAAAACGAAAGTTGAGGGAAAGGGGGGAGGAAGCCAATCCCACAGCACTGACGCCAGCCAATGAGAGAGCATAGAAGCCAGCCAATCAGAGAGGATTTATAACAACCAATCCGAGCGCATTGAGAGCAGCCAATCCATGACGGCACCTCACAGCTCCTGAATAACCTGCAATGTTGTAGTCACACCCACTGAGTTAACCCCTTATGTACACAACAGCTTTTCTCCTTATTTCATCTCTGCATTCCTGGAGTCAGATAAGATAATCCTTTAATAGTCCCACAATGGGGAGATTTCAGTTATACAGTTTCATAGATGGTACAGTAGTATATAACAAGAGAGAAACACGTACAAGCTCATGGCAGATAGAGAAATCCTAGGAATCATAGCAACTAAAAAGAAAGAAACACAGACACACTGCAGGATCATTTAGTTCTCTGTGCGGAATGATGTTAATAATACGGCCCGACGGTGGTTGGAGGACACGAGGAGGGGTCACAGCATGTAGATACAACAGGCAGAAATGTTTTTTTGCAGAGGTGGGGACATAGGCAGCTATCATGATAACATGTGGCAGTTCCTTTGGTAGGTGGTGAGATCTCCTGCTCACAGCTGATAGTTCGGTACCTTGCATCAGCGCTATTGTCCATTAACCACAAAAAAAAATACCCCAAATGTCCTTCATCACAGCCCTCCTCCTCCTCCTTTCTTCTTACCACTGTGTTCTACTACCCAGAGAAGTCTGAAGCCATCCAGGTAGACAGGGTGCTGCTCTCTTGCCAAGCTTCCATAAACTCATGGGGTAGGTGGGTGATTGGAGGTTCCCAGGCTGTAGCAGGGTCCCACGTGTACACAGTAATAGAAAGAAATACCAGTCAGCTGTAGCATCCTCACACATTAGCAATAGACACCAGAAATCATCTCCTTGAAAAAAGAAATCCACACTTTCATGCAGGATTCTCCTCCATTCTTTGTGTGCCTCATGGTGACCATGCTGTCCTTAGCTCCTGGGGGATGGTAACAAGCACATGTGCACACAGGAAATTCCAGGTCTTGAGTCTTGTCCATGCTTTAACAATAGAAACAAAAGGAAAAAAAATACTCCACAGCATCTTCCATTCGATTTATAGCTGCTAATTCATAGTGCTAGTTTGCTTGAGTAGAGGATTCTTAAAGATACAGACAAAAAGAGTGAAAAAGGAAGATAAAGGTCTCTCTCAGCTTGGAGCTGCCACTCATGTGGCGCCATCTTGGAAAAAAACCCAAAACTTTATTTTTCTCTCCCTGTAGAACATGATGCATTTTTTATGTTACTACTTGAGGTCACATATAATGAATATAATAACTTATAATCAGCAATTTATCATTATAACTTATAGTTTTATTGATACCTTTTTGGGGTACACAGGTCTCATACTGTGGAGGGTATATACTATAGTGCTGTGCAAAAGTTTTAGATAAGTGTGAAAAACTGCTGCAAAGTAAGAATGCCTTACAGAAATAGAAGGGTTAATAGTTTATTTTTGTCAATTAACAAAATAAAGTGAAAAAAGAAATGTAAATCCCACAATATTGACAAACATAATAAACAGTGTTACTCTCCTTTCCCGGGCACCGATACACGTCTTCCAGCCTCTTCTGGCCTTGATATGATGAGAGATGTCACGAATGACATCAGAGAATTGACCCCAGAATATAATGATGGTTAATTGGTGACAAATCCCCCAAAATTTAGGGTTCTGAGCGGCCACTATTGGGTATTATAGTTTGTGTAGAGACCACTATGGGATATTATACTGTGTGTAGCGGCTGATATGGGACATTATATTGAGTGAGGGCCACTATGGAAAATAGTGCTATGTGAAGGGGCCACTATGGGGCGTTATACTCTGTGCACTATGGGACATTATTAGAGATGAGTGAACACTGTTCGGATCAGCCAATCCAAACAGCATGCTCCCATAGAAATGAATGGAAGCACCTGACACGCAGACTTTGCCGGTGCCTGGCCGCTTCCATTCATTTCTATGGGAGCGTGCTGTTCGGAACAGCTGTTCCGAACAGTGTTCACTCATCTCTAGACATTATTCTTAAAGAGGTGTAACATTAGGTAAAAAAAACATACCTGTTCCCAGCATTCCAGTGTCTGACACTGCAGCCCGTTCGGTCGCGCCCCATGCCTCATTCCACCTGCACCCCACATGACCTCTGAGGCCGATTAGGCGGTCGCTGGAGAGGGACCGGTGATGTCACTCACATATGTCCCCAGTCCCGCTGAGGCCTGGCGACCCCTCCTCATACATTACCTGTCCTGACTGAGATCCTGAGGTAACAGAAACACTGGCCAAACAACGGAAGAGACCAAATGTTATGTATCTGTAGGGGGAGGAAGAGCCATATGGTAATTAACACTGTTAGGGCCCCTTCACACGGCGTAAGCACTCGGTTCATTCCGAGCCATACACGCGAGCACTTCTAAACACTTCCCATTCACTTCAATGGGAGTGCACGTAACGGGAAGTGTTTAGAAGCACTCGCGTGTACGGCTCGGAATGAACCGAGTGCTTACACCGTGTGAAGGGGCCCTTAGACCAAGTTCACATCAAGTCCTGTACAGAGAAGATTTCTCTATGTCATTTTCCTATGAAAATAATGAACAAACACCGGACACCTGACAGACTCCATTATCAGTTATGGGGTCTGCCAGTGTTGGCTGTGTTAGCGGTTCTGCTCTGTTGGGCCCCCCCCTTGACAATTCAGGTCTATGGAAGAGTACTGTCAGGAAAGGGAGGGGGCGTTCGATGACACCAGGCTCTATGGCCCGTCGTTCTGAAAGAGGAGAGATATTGGTGCCAGAACTAAAGGCCCTTATATCTCTGGCACCAGGGTGCATAACGGCAAAGCTGACAGTGTGCTGAATTCAATGTTTTTTCTGACTAACACGTAGGAATAGCCTTAAGAAAGGCTATTCTTCTCATACCTTTAGATGTCTTCTCCGCGCCGCCGTTTGGTAGAAATCCCAGTTTTCTTGAGTATGCAAATGAGTTCTCTCGCAGCACTGGGGGCTTCTCCAATGCTGCGTGAGAAATCTCCAGCACCGCCTCCATCTTCGTCTGGAACACCCTCTCCCAGCGTCTTCTTCTGGCACTGGCTTCAAACTTCTACACATGTGCAGTCGGCTCCGCCATCAAGCTTTAATCCAAATTGGCAGTTTGCTACTTTTAATCATGTCGGAGAAAAAGAAAATCTAATTTGTCGCAAAATTCTAAAACCACAAAAGCTATGAAGGTAGCCAGAAGTCAACAGAGTTCTCCTCAAGCGGAGCTGAGGAGGATCATCAACGCCAACAACACGCTCATTATATGGCGTTCCAGCAAGCTGCTGAGATGCCGGAACAATCACGGGCACAGTGCAAGGAATGAGTTTAGCGGCAAGCCAGGTTGACAGCTGCTGAAACGCCAGAGCAGGCAGATTATCATCGCCAACAACACCCTCATTATATGGCATCCCAGCAATCACAGGACGGTGTGAGGAACAAGTTCAGCACGTAGTCGCACAGACGAAGTCGCGGGCAGAGGCTAGTAAGGTAATACTAGCTGAATTCTATATGATAGAATTTTGATTCCGGACAGGTTATTTTGTGAAATATCAGATACTAAATTATTATAAAATATCCCGCACCATAACATATACGCAAACTGAGTTATTACAACTATTCTCTAAATCAGGGGTGGCCAATACGTCGATCGCGATCTACCGGTCGATCGCAATGGACGTATGGGTCGATCGCGGGCTGCAGCCAGGGATCCCCGGTGTCTGCTTGTTCACAGTGCAGGCTGAGAGTCGACTCTGAGCCTGCGCTGTGAACAACCACTCCGGACACTTGCAGGCTGGGCAGCAGTAGCTCCGGGGGATGACGCGCTCCCCGCTCTTAGGGATGGAGGGGGCCGGGGTGCTGCTTGTTCACAGCGCAGGCTGAGAGTCACATCCGGACAGCTAATAGTCCCAGCCTGCCAGTGTCCAGAGATAATTCAGCCTGCGCTGTGAACAAGGAGACACCGGGGATCCCTGGGCGGCCACAGAACGCCGCTGTCTCCTGCTCTCACGCTCCACGCCGGCCCTGCCCACAGACATGCCCCACCCCACCCACATGACCGCCCCCGCCCACAAGAAGTGTGTAGTAGATCTTTGGACTTTTATGTTATAAAGTAGCTCACATGCTGACAAAGTGTGAGCACCCCTGCTCTAAATTATTAATAATGTTATGACTCCTACTACAAGCTGAGCTGATCCGAGGATAGAGCAGGGCAGCCATATTGTATATTAATAGAATGACAAGGAAGATGTGAAGAATTTCAGTTTTGCAGGCCGTGGCGGCATCGA
Source organism: Leptodactylus fuscus (assembly GCF_031893055.1). Lineage (NCBI taxonomy): Eukaryota > Metazoa > Chordata > Amphibia > Anura > Leptodactylidae > Leptodactylus > Leptodactylus fuscus. The sequence goes on along the minus strand of NC_134269.1, from coordinate 210,603,429 downwards.
AATATTGGAGCCACCTACTATTAGTTGGTAGAACCTATGTACAGACAACATAAGAGGGTGCCCAAAAATTTACTCTGGTGTGCGCATAGGAGAGTGTGCACTTACGCGTAAAACAGAACAACACTAATATTCTAGAAATCTCAGTTTATTGTATATGGATTACGACATTGGCTACTGAACAATGCCGGTATTACAAGCAGGGCTGTGACTGTAGCACCGGGGCGGCGGTTGCTGTTGCACTAGGACCCTGGAGCCATTCAACAATAGAAAATATGAAGGACACTCAATGTAAAAGCAGTCACATTTTTCAATAACTGCTTTGCCAAAAACAGATATTTTAATATAAAGATAAGATAAGATAATCCTTTAATAGTACCACATTAGGGAAATTTCAGCATGTTACAGCAGCCTAGTAATACAGATACAGGATAATACACAGTAATATAATACAGACGTAGGCACGCATATGCTATGTTCATTTATTTCAGTAAAAATTCCCACTCATTGTCACATCAGCATGAAGCTGTTGTCAGTTTCTTGATTCATAAGTTGGGTTTTATTTATAAGGGCAAACACAGATATCATAGAGAAATCATTACTATCTAGTAGAGTAAAATGAAGTGAAACTCCGACTTTAATTCTCGTCATTGTATATAGCTATATAGTCAGATATTAGATCTTTGTGTTATTTTTAGGCCTTTGTTAGTATTTGTTAGCTACGTTCCTGTTTCGGAAAGTATTGAAGCCATGAAGCCAGCAGCGGCAGGAGCGATGCTGCTATTCCGCCCCTCCGGAATAGCACCATCGCTCCTGCCACTGCTGGCTTCATGCAGGGCAGGAGCGTAGCGATGTTGCAGGCACCTGTGCCGGCGTCTAACACTCCCCAGCATCCGCTTCTCTATTACAGCGGATGCTGGGTCTGTATTGGCGGCCCCTTCCCCCCAAAGGGTAAACTACCCCCCCCTCCAGGCTCGCTCCCGTGCACTTAGCCCCTCCTCCCTCCCCCCTCAGAGCAGCAGATACATCACTTGCCTTATGACCAGATAAGTCAAGGGATGTGTCAAAAGAAATGAATAAAGTAATATAGCGGCCAAACAAAGCAGTTCTGCTGAAGCAATGTATTTAGGAAAAGTCTTACATTCACATTAACAAGCAGTATAGATAGGATCCTTGTGATGGGACAACCCCTTTAAACTGGGACAGATGAAAGGGCAATTAAACTGGGGGGGTTAAGAGGGACATTAAAATGGGGACAACTGGAGGAGGACATTAAACCGTGGGAGTAGCTGAAGGGGGATCTGTTTGCCTCTAGTTACCCCCAATTTCATGTCTTGCTCCAGCTGCCATTAATTTATTGTCCCTGTCCAACTACCCCCACTGCTTAATGTCACCCACTAGCTGCCCTAGTTTCATGTCCCTCTTTAGTTTACCTCAGATTAAACTGGGGCACCAGGAGAGGGACTTAATACTGTGGGGCAGTTGGAGGAGAACGTAATAATGTGGGGGCATATAATGTTCGGGTGACTGTAGGATACTGTGTGGGGGCACATGGAAAAATGGATGGCAATGGGTGTGGTCAACTCCACAGTGTGGAGCTAAATTTCCATACTGTGCCCTGCATTTTGTCCCTCTTCCTGTCCTATGAAAGTTGGGAGGTGGATAGTAGTTACAGAAACAACACAGAACGGCCATGTTTAGCTGTTTCTGTAACTTATGACCTGGTGGATGAGAGAACAAGTCTCATATTCACATCTGCCATTCCCTGTTTCACGGAGAAGGGAATAACCCTTTAATTTATAATCCTCAACCAACTACCTACAAAGCATCCAGCAATATTTCTCCAACATACCCATAATGCAGCATGAAGGGGCTCGGTGAAGGTGTCAGTGAAGGTGTGTAAGTGTCTGATGGGGTCACACAGCTCATAGAAGGACAACTGCCCGGCCTCATAATCCAGACAGATCCTCAATCTATTACTGGAGATCTGCTGAGGTAACCGGATCACTTTACTGTCATGTATCACTGAATACTGATTATTATATCTCTGCAAACTCCAGGACTTGTTATTATATCCAAGGCGTGACTGCTGCCCCCTCCTGTCTATACTGGGATAACACATCCCCACCCTCCACCCCACTGATCCACTGCCCTCCACATCCCAGTAATGTCGCCCTGAGGTAAATCTCCTGATACTTATCACCTGAGTATAATCCTGGAATCTCTCGGCTGTTTCTGGACGATTCTGCTTCTCTCGTGTCCTAGTTGCAGTTTTCAGGTTGCCTGATATACGGACACATTTATTAGCCGTGTTTACATCCAGTAATATGTCTGCAGGACCCTCCACATAGATCCTGCACCTTATACCTGATATTATGTCACATAATGTGTGTAATGTGTCTGAGATCACAGCCACATCCCGATCATCTCCATCATGGCGCTGTCTATCATGTCCCCCTGTGTCCTCATCACCTCCCCCCTCCTCAGGATCACACAAGTCACCTGTGTCTGGTTCCTGTAAGACAGTCAGTAGATCAGTCATGTTACACAGCTCCTCAATGTGCCGCATCTTCATGGACAGCTCGGCCTTCTTTATATCCAACTTCTGGATCAGATCAGACAGTGTCAGTGTCTCTTCCTTCTCCTGCCTGGAGATCTCACTCAGGACCTTCTTCTCCAGGTCGTCCAGTCGTCTCCTGATGTCTATAAACAGGGCAGTGACTCTCTCGGCTTCTTCAGATGCTTTCTCTTGAGCTTTTCTCCTGCGCTCCTCCATACTCTGGACTCTTTCCTCAGTCTCCTCTCTCTTTGTGATCAGTTTCTGGAGAACATTTCTCAATGTCTCCTTCTTCTTCTCAGAGGCCTCATCCAGCATCTCCACCTGATGTCCTCGATGTTCTCCATCCAATCTACAGGACACACAGATACAAGCAGCGTCCTCAGTACAGTAATATTCCAGGACCTTCTTATGGACAGGACATTTCCTCTTCTCCAGGTTAGTGCTGGGATCACATAAGACGTGTTCTGGTGACTTGCTGTGGACTCTCAGATGTTTATCACACAGAGAAGCTTCACAGAGTAGACAGGACTTCACAGCAGGTACAGGAGAGTCCACACAGTAAATGCAGAAGATCCCGGTGATCTCCTCCTGATGGGGCTCAGTGGACAGGATACGTCCTATCACGTTACATAGAGTTATGTTCCTCATCAGTACAGGCCGCTCCGGAAACTCTTCTCTACATTCAGGACAGGAATAAACTCCCGACTGGTCCTGTGTATCCAGAACACGATCAATACAGAGCTGGCAGAAGTTGTGTCCACATCTCAGTGTTACAGGATCCTTAAAGATACATAAACAGATGGAGCAGAGCAGCTCGTCTCTCAGGTCAGCAGACGCCATGGCTGACGGAAGGAGGAAGAAACGAAACTAAATGTGACTCATGTTAGATAAACTGCAATGTTGTTGTCACACCTATTGAGTTAACCCCTTAAGTACAAAAAAGTTTTTCCCCTTATTTCATCTCTGCATTCCTAGAGTCAGATCATAACCTTTTTATTTTTCTCTCCCTGTAGAACGATACATTTTTTATGTCACTACTTGAGGTCATGTATAATGAATATAATAACTTATAAACAGCAATTTATCATTATAATTTACAGTTTTATTGGTACTGTTTTCGGATACATGGATCTCATAATGTGGGGGGTATATTGTGCTGTGCAAAAGTTTTAGGTAAAGATGGAAAAATGCTGCAGCGTAAGAATGCATTACAGAAGTAGAAGGGTTAATTATTTATGTTAATTAACAAAATTAAATGACTGAAGAAAAGAGAAATATAAATATTTGGTGAGACCTTTGCCTTTTGGAGGAAGAGTCCTGGAAGTGATGATATGGCCCCCACAGATCAGTCTGTCTGGGATGACATGAAGAGACAGAAGGATTGCAGTAATCCTACAGCCACAGAAGATCTGGGCTTTGTTTTAAGGACAAGTCCTATTCCTGTTTGCTTTGATGTCTGGGCTCATTAATGAAATATATGGGCTCGTGGAGGTCACGGACAGTACGCAGATATCATCCATGTGACCTCCATACTGTTTTCTCACAGACATGTACATTACATGTTCATGTACATGTAGCCTTAGGGACTTTCCAATGTAGGAATTTGACGCTAAATTTGTCAAGCAGAAAATCTTTTCCTTGGGAATTTTTCCTTCTTGTCAACAATTGACGCAGATTTTGATGCGGAATTTGAAGCAGAATTTGAGGAATAGTACCACTACACTTGATTTTATTGGACAGGGCCAAATTCCGAAAGCAGATTTTCACCAATTTCGTATCCAATTCCACGCCGAAGGAAAAGGTGTATTTTCCGCCTCCCATTCATTTAAAAAATGAGAAGGATATTGGCAGAAATATACCAGCTACTGCCTCCCTTTGAAATGAACAGGAGGCAGATTTCAGGCTGAATTTGAGGCAGATTTTCCAATCGATTCCTACATGTGAACAGCCCCTTTTGCAAATCTCAGACTAGCATTTTGGTCTCTGTTTGGGTAAAACGGGGAACCCAAATGACCGAGAGCCAGGCAACAAAAGCAGCAGTTACACTTAGACACTGGTGGACCCATTAACTATAATGGGGTTTGCTGAGTATCCCATTGATTTCAATGGGAGCCGGTCGTTTCTTTTTTCCAGGAGCCGTTTGTTCCGGCTCCCAGAAAACAGAATGGACATGCTCATTCTTCAGGCAGATTGTGCCTCACGAATCTGCCTAAAGACACTCCCGACTAGGCCCAATCATTTGGGCCTAATCCAGATCGCAGTGCCGTGACTTGTCAGTTGCGGCTGCCTCGTATTTTGGACCAGAACCTGAGGTGGTCTCCGCGTCAAATTAGAGTGGTAAATCTGCTGAGATATAGGGGTGTTCCAGTTTGCTTAGGAGATGTGTCCCATTCACATTGACCTTGTCACTCAAGGCTAACACCAATCTCGACTCCACTGACTATTGGGAAATTTTCTGGAGCTTCAAGACTGGACATGTGTTCCGAAAGTTCCAAACTCTGCAATGACCAAAAGAGAGGACAGACTCCCCCACCTACAACGTGACACTTATTTTTGTCACAAATGGCATTTACAATACTCAGACAAGGTCCAGAATCTTGATGGTTCCAGGACACCCAAGGGGACACAATTTCTTAATTCTGCAGAACAACTAAACACTAAATAAGTAGTTCAACCCTCTACCTCAGACCCCTGTTTATCTCACACAGGTCACATACAGATCCATGTCACATTACACAGTCCCACCATCAGGTCATTGTCCAGCATGACCATGAATAACCCAAAGACCTTGCATCTCAAGGGCTCTGACGGCTCATGTATTCCCTTTATTGTATCGCCCACTATACTGTCTCACTAGAGGACAATCCTCAAGTCCACTTCGCATTTCCTCACTCCGATAGTAGGAAAGGCTTCCCACCTTTTCCCTGACTCTCAAGGGTCATTTCCATTCTATCACCCCTGACATTGTCTACTTAACTAAATCCAGTTTAATTTAAGATAATACTTTCTGCCCATTTCTCAGAACTAGAGAGCAACCAATCACTATAGATAACTTTCCAGCCGTGAATTTCAGGGATCTCCCTCAACTCCCTTACACGGGTCAATTATAACGGTCACTAGGTTTGACAACAGCATTTCTCACTCCACCCCTGGTTCCCCCACTGAGATGTCTTCACTGTCCCAGTAGAGCTGATCTCTTGTTCCATCACATAGGACACAACCAGGCCCCCTCCTCCATGAGCTTCCTCTGTCGGCCAACAAACCACTACTGGTCAGCTGGTGACTTTGCTATTTCACCATTCACTCCATGATACTCTGTTCAGGTTCCACTTGGCACAGCAGCCATACTGCTCTCTATTTAGAGACTCACTCTTTCATGAAGCATATGACATGGACCCTTGTGCGGGCTGATAGTCCAGGCCACAAAACTCAGGACAGGTCAATCACGGCACGAGACCCGCACATGGTTGTGTGCAAAGGACCTAAAACAGCAACAAACTACCGTATATACTCGAGTATAAGCCAAATTTTTCAGCCCAGTTTTTGTGCTGAAAGAGTCCCCCTCGGCTTATACTCGAATCAGCAAAAAAAAAAAAAAGTTATTTTTATTTTTTATATTGTTTTTTTTTTTTTTTTTTTTTTTTGGGGGGGGGTCTATGACCAGCCACAATATCAATATATAGAATCTCCCATAAAATAGTGCAAAAAAAAAAAAAAAAAAAAAAAGTTGTAAATCCCTCCTTTCCCTAAAATACATACAAAAGTAGAAAATGACTATGAAACACATTACCGTATTTTTCGGACTATAAGACGCACCTAGGTTTAAGAGGAGGAAAATAGGTCACTTGATCGCAAGTCCCATAGACGGCAATACAGTGTATTGCCGTCTATGGGACATTCTGTCTATTAGTATTACGGCTGGTCATAGAGACCAGCCGCAATACTAATATAGCAGTGACAGGCCCGGGAGCCTCATTAGGCTCCCGGCTGTCACCCGAACAGGTCGGCTCCTGCGATATCGCCGCGCAGGAGCCGGCCTGCAACTTTACAGGTACGGGGCCGGTGGGGACCGGGCCCGGGGGAGAAGAGGCCGCTGACAGACTGCAGACCCGGCATCCGCTGTACTAGAGAGGCGGATGCCGGGGAGGGATAGACGCCGGGGCCTGAGACATCGCTACGATCCTCTGCCCTGCCTGAAGCCAGCGGCGGGGGGACGGAGGAGCAGAATAGCATCACTCCTCCCGCTGCTGGCTTCAGGCAGGGCAGAGGATTGTAGCGATGTCTCAGGCCCCGGCGTCTATCACTTGCCGGCATTCGCCTCTCTATTACGGCGGGTGCCAGGCCAGGCACATTCAGACTATAAGACGCACCCTTCTTTTCCCAAAAAATTTTGGGGAAAAAAAGTGCGTCTTATAGTCCGAAAAATACGGTAGGTATCCTGTGTCTGACAGTGCCCGGACTACTGAATATAGGGGATCTGCAGTGCTCCTGTTCCATAGTGAAAGGGTTAACAGGAGCACTGCAGATCCCCTATATTCAGCCAGGCTGAATTCCAGGTGGGAGGAAAAAAAAACAGTCCTCAAGCTCAGGGAAGGGGCAGACAGACAACCAAAACACCCCCTCCCCTTCCCCAGCACCCAGCATCTACTGCACCCAAAAACTCCGACCATTTTAATTTTTGAAATTTTCCAGTAGCTGCTGCATCCCCCCCCCCCCCCCCCTCGGCTTATACTCGAGTCAGTAAGTTTTCCCAGTTCTTTGTGGTAAAATTAGGGGCCTCGGCTTAGGAATAAACTCCAGACTGGTCCTGTGTATCCAGAACACAATCAATACAGACCCCGCATAAGTTGTGGCCACATCTCAGCATTACAGGATCGGTATAAGCGCTCAGACAGATGGAGCAGTCCAGCTCGGCTCTCAGGGCAGAGGACGCCATGGCTGAGGTAAAAAATGAAACTGATTGTTTCCAACACTTGATAAATAGCAAAGCTGCAGTGACACCCATTGACTTCTCACCTTAACCACGGACACAGGCTAGTTTGTACATTAATGCTCAGTGACTTTTTTTTCATATTTTCCTTCCCCGTCTTCCAAACTTTTTTACATTTTTTATGTGATGGGCCTGGCTTATTCTTTGCGTGACAAATTGTACCGTTTATCCCTGTCCCACAAGGGGACTTGAAAATGGGATCTCGGATACCACATGCAATGTCGCGGGGGGGGGTCCAAGGGGTGACGGGAGTTGCAATCTTGCCCCTGGACCCTCTGGATGCCGCGATCGACATTGATCATGGAATGATTGATATTGATCACGGCATCCAGGGGGTTAATCCACCGGATTTGTAGCATCTTCCGACTATGGCGGCTGGTCCTAGACCTCCAGTGTAACACCGCCGAGAGCAGGAAGTAGTGATGCAGGCTTCTGTGTCCGCGGCATCACAGCGCCATACTATTACTGAACTGAGTTAAATATATGCTCAGCTCCATGTAATAGTATGGCAAAAAGTCACCAAAATCCAGGAATAAACAAGAGGATAATTATTATACGTCAGTACAATAGGCATTTGTGTTTTATTACTGAGTTGAACATGCATTCTATTTAATTTGCTTACATATATAGCACCATCATATTCCGCATCGCTTTACAGATAGTGTGAACACTGTCCCATATAGGGCTCGCAATCTAAAATCCCTATCAGTATGTCTTTAGAGAACATATAAAGTCCTTGCAGACGTCATCCTTGGATCAATTCAAACCTAGGACTCCAGCGCTGCAAGGTTACAATGCTTGAAAATAAGAGTTTAGAGATTTTTTTTAAGTTTTTAATTAAATTTTATTATTCCATAAAAGGAAAAACAAATCTTGTAGGGAAGTCCGAATATTACCAAATCTTTACTGATGTTTTTAATTACATTTTTTATTGTCTATCAGATTTAAACCTGGAATCTTTTGAGATCAGCGCTACAAGGACAAGTTACATCCAACTCCAAGAAGAAAAGTCAGTCCGCAACTAAACAGCAGTTCAGGCCTATACCGGACACTGTGCAAAAGGTCCTTGAAGTTTGCCCCTCCAAACGTCTTTACTACATATAATTCTAGGGATTAAGTGGGTAAGAGTACACCTAAGAACAAGCAAGGGTGAAAGGGTTGGGCTGTGTTCACACTGAGTGTGCTCTTCCAACTGGAGAAGGGGAGATGTGATTGAAACCACTGGGGTGGGGATGTCCGAGAATGAAATCTCGGACATCCCCACTGGCTTAGGTAAGCAAAAATGCCACCCTCCCCGAGGCCCTGGCATAGCGCCGCCTGAAGCGGTCTCTTCAGGTCGCCTCATGGGAGGTGCGGCGCTGGCTGTAACCTCTACCAGACCCTTCAATACTCCTCAAGGGCTGCTATAGTGAAGAGGAGCCTGCAGTATGGACATTGGTGGTAGTAGCATCCCCCCAGGGAATTTCCATGTAGTAAGCGGATGGTGGTTGGAATGTCCTTCATGGTGAAGGCAGGAACGAGGGTCCAGGAGACAGCGTTGAACAATATGGATTACTTGAAGAAAACCGATAACAGCAACAACAACATCTCTCCTATATAATGGAGAGACAATTCTGAACACCACAAGGCACGATGAGTGATGGTACTCCCTGTGTTGCTCTTGTAGGGGCAATCTTCTTCCCAAATGTGTCCTCAAATCTCTCCAATCCACAAAATTCTTGCAATGTGCAGGCTGTGGGGTGCAAGTCATCCAATCCACGAGTCCATTTTTACAGTGTCCTACACTGTTTTATAGATAGGCTCCTAGGAGCCCCGACAGTGTCATACACTATGTTTTATAGATAGGTTCCTAGTAGCCCTGACAGTGTCATACACTATGTTTTATAGATAGGCTCCTAGTAGCCCTGACAGTGTCATACACTATGTTTTATAGATCAGAATAGAGAAGTTTCATCTCAAGCTGCCCCCAGCTATCTTTAGGCCTAACCAGTCCTCCATACCTCCCTAGAACTAGTAACATGTAGTCACAGCACCACACAAGTGACAGCACCACAGCCTGAAATGTGGGTAAAAATGGCTGATATTGACCATTTTAACTGACCATCATTTACACCTGAAGTATAAGACCATATTTAGGCCTCATACACACCGCCTATAGTGATGAGTTAAGCCTATGTTTTCAATGAGTTTATATTTTTGTACTTTTTTTAAATTGTTTTTAGTTAAAAATTTCCCACAGTTAACCATGCGAATAACATCAGGTAAGTAGAAGGAGATGCTTGCAACACTCTTATATAAAACTTCACCTTTAATTTAGTCCATTAAAAATACAGCTTCCACACAAATAGAAAAACATGACAGAAAAATATAACGTGAGTGCGTTAAAAGAAAACGCTAACGCGTTTCGAGGTATCCATACCTCTTAGTCATAGCATATACATTTAAATAGGGCCTATGGGTGTGTTCTCCACCGATGTTCAGTATTCTGTTAATTACCTGATGTTTGTAACAAATCTTCTAAATAAAGTTTTCAATGAAACCCCTTTATCTTCAGGTCTTTTTCTCTTTTCCTAATCTATACAGTTGTTATATAGTTGTATAGATTAAGAAAAAAAGACGAAGATAAAGGAGTTTCATTGAAAACGTTATTTATCTGCCATGAAAAAACTGCTGTATTTTCGCAATGTGGGGTCTCGGCCTCAATTGCAGCCCAGCAATTAAAGACGACCTTTCAAGTCCCGAATTCAGTGCATTTGGCTTTACCCGTACATGCCTTGGTGCCGGAGATATTAACAGCACCAATATCTCCCCACTGTCAGAAGGGTGGGCCTTACAGGTCAGCGTCAATGCTGGGCTATGCTAGAGTATAGTGTGGGCCACGTTGCTCACAGCCTAGTATGGGCCTTCTGACAGTGGGGAGATATGACAGCACTGATATCTCCAGCATCGGGGCACATATCGAAAAAGCGGTACACATTGATGAAGACATGAAAGGTCCAATGTGATGGGCAGTACATAAGGGCACCATCAACAAGAAAACCGCCTTCTCAATAGAAGTCATTGTAGAGCCCTGGTCGCATTCAACTTCTCTCTCGATCATAGCAGATCATGGAACAAAGAAACCATCAATTAACCTAAATGCTTGAGGCAAAAGATATAAAATGATATGAAAATATAAAAAAATGTTTAGGTGAATATCTATATATTCTCTGACTGCCACCTGAGGTTTACAAGGAATGTTTCTGTCTCCCTCCTGAACCCCAATGTAAAATCTTTACCAGCCCCCAACTATAATGGGAAGAAACACCTTATTTACCCTTTAAGCGCCCGTTCACATGGGCACAGAGGGGGCGGATTATTGAGCGGAATCCTCGTCATAATCCGCCCCCTCACAATAGAGGTCTATGGAGACCGCTAGCGCTCTTTTTTCCGCTAGTGGCACGTTACCGCTAGTAGAAAAAAAAGAAGTGAGCTGCCCTTTCTTCAGGCGGAATCCGCGGCTAATTTAGCCGCGGCAGCACGCTCCTGGCTAGGCCCATTCATTTGAGACTACTCCAGACCAGAGTGCCGCGGCAGATGGATTTTGGCCATATTCTGATGCAGAATTCCGGATAATTGACACAAACAAATGTACACAATATATAATCATATGAATAACCGTCCGAACACTGGATCATCGGATGGTTGGATTGTTTATGTAAGCATAAATATAGTTGTTGGTAGCAAATCCCCCAATGTAAAAAAGAGCAATGTGCTGCCAATGAAGGCAAACTCCGTGCAGCAGAGAATGGGAAAGAAATTTCCTGAGGAGCATCTACCGGTAGGATGGCTCATGTAAAGGAAGCTTAACTTGTAATCCTCAACCAGCTTTCTACATAGTTTCCATTAATATTTCTCCAACTTACCCATAATACAGCATGAAGGGGCTCGGTGAAGGTGGAAGTGAAGGTGTGTAAGTGTCTGATGGGGTCACACAGCTCATAGAAGGACAACTGCCCGGCCTCATAATCCAGACAGATCCTCAATCTATTACTGGTGATCTTGTCAGGTAATCGGATCCTATTACTGTCATGTATCACCGAATACTGATTATTATAGCTATACAAACCCCAGGACTTGTTATTATTTCCAATGTATGAATGATCCCCGATCCTGTCTATACTGGGATAACACATCCCCACCTTCCAACCTCCTGATCCACTGCCCTCCACATCCAAGTAATGTCGTCCTGAGGTAAATCTCCTCCTGCTTATCACCTGAGTATAATCCTGGAATCTCTCTGCTGTTTCTGGACGATTCTGGCTCTCTCGTGTCCCAGTTGCGGTTTTCAGGTCGTCTGATATATGGAGATTATTTGCGGCCGTGTTTACATCCAGTAATATGTCTGCAGGGACCGCCACATAGATCCCGCTCCTTATATCTGATATTATGTCACATAATGTGTGTAATGTGTCTGAGATCTCAGCCACATCCATTTCATCTACGTCATGGCGCGGTCTATCATGTCCCCCTGTGTCCTCATCACCTCCCCCCTCCTCAGGATCACACAAGTCACCTGTGTCTGGTTCCTGTAAGACAGTCAGTGGATCAGTCATGTTACACAGCTCCTCAATGTTCCTCATCTTCATGGACAGCTCGGCCTTCTTTATCTCCAGCTTCTGGATCACATCAGACACTGACAATGACCGCTGCTCCTCCTGCCTGGAGATCTCACTCAGGACCTTCTTCTCCAGGTCGTCCAGTTGTCTCCTGATGTCTATAAACAGGGCAGTGACACACTCTGTTTCTTCAGATGCTTTCTCTTGATCTTTTCTCCTGCTCTCCTCCAGACTCTGGACTCTTTCCTCAGTCTCCTCTCTCCTTGTGTTCAGGTTCTGGAGAATATTTCTCAGTTTCTTCTTCTTCTTCTCAGAGGCCTCATCCAGCATCTCCACCCGATGTTCTCGATGTTCTCCTGCTGAACAATAGGCACAGATACAAGCAGTGTCCTCAGTACAGTAATATTCCAGGATCTTCTTGTGGACAGAACATTTTCTCTTCTCCAGGTCAGTGCTGGGATCACATAAGACGTGTTCTGGTGACTTGCTGTGGACTTTCAGATGTTTATCACACAGAGAAGCTTCACAGTGTAGACAGGACTTCACAGCAGGTACAAGAGAGTCCACACAGTAAGTGCAGAAGATCCCGGTTTCTGTCTGTGTTGGTTGAGTAGACAATAAATTCTCCATTATATTACGTAGAGCCAAGTTCCTCATCAGTACCGCTCGCTCCTGAAACTCTTCTCTACATTCAGGACAGGAATAAACTCCAGACTGGTCCTGTGTATCCAGCACACGATCAATACAGAGCCGGCAGAAGTTGTGTCCACATCTCAGCATTACAGGATCAGTATAAGTGCTCAGACAGATGGAGCAGTCCAGCTCGGCTCTCAGGGCAGAGGACGCCATGGCTGAAAGAATAAGGAAATATTGCAGCTGAATGAGTCAGACACTAGATATACACTTGCCGTTACACCCAGTCACCCCTTAAGGACTTAATTTTTTCATCCATGCTGCTTTATGCCTCACCTCTAGAACATTGCAAGGATTATAAAGCATTGCCATGAATTTTTAGAGTAACTACCATATAAGTAACTACAGGACAGAAACAGAACCTGCTAAACTGCCTATAATAAGGTATATTTGGCTGTAGCGGTATGATTTTTTTTGTCAGCTTCTTCTAGAACAGTGGTTCTTAACCTTTCTAATGCCCTGACCCCGCAGTACAGTTCCTCATGTTGCGGAGACCCCAAACCAAAAAATATTTTTGGTGGCTACTTCATAACTGTAATTTTGGTACAGTTGTGATTCAGAATGTAAATACCTGATATGCATTATGCATAACTTCCAATTTTTGAAGAGTAGAAAGAGGGACAAAGTGCGGTGCGTGCGATGAGTTGAAATCGGGACATATCTCCCACCAACCACTGCTGCAGACGGTAGCGCGGCTTCTCAGCGGCTAAAGCCATCCCCTGTGTTTTGGTCATTCGACCCCCGCCAGGGTCGCGACCCACAGATTGAAAACCGCTGTTCTAGAAGATAACGGCGATAACAGGTTTGGATTTTAATGTCCATATTATAGGACGAAATCTCATCCTCACCCAACAAGACCCAATCGATCAGTACCATAAAGATCTCTAGTGCTGTAAGTTCAGGTCTCCAGACCAGCAGTTGTAACAGTATTTGCGTCTAATAGGAATGCTTAGACGTAGAAACATTTTGACCATCTGAATATGGCCTAAGAATCCGCAGGTAGGGTGGGGTCTAGCGTATTTAGTCATAGCTCCCAAGTGTCCCAAATCTGGCGGGATAGTCCCGATTTTACACTGCTTTCCCGCCGTCCTGGATAGCTTACAGTTTGTCCCACTATTCCCCTGAAGTGTTTTGCTATTAAACTTTGCCCCATCCACCAGCTCTCATCACAGGGTAGGGTAAAAGCTAAATGGTAGATGCTAAAACCTAGTGGGCTAAAGGACTTTTGAGGACATCATGACCATGTGATCAGACTCGTGTGAGTGGAGCTATTCTGGATACTACAGGACAGTGTGGTGTTACACAGGAAGAGGAAGCTGCTGGGAACTGAGACTGATGGAAGGTAAGGAGGAAAGAAGAGACAGCATGTGTGAGCAAGAGGGGGGAACCGGGGGGCAATTAAACTGAAGCAGATGAAGGGGTCAATTAAACTGAGGCAGATAAAGGGGGGACAATAAGCTGGTGGCAGATAAAGGGGGGCAATTAAACTGGCAACAGATGAAAAAGGGCAATTAAACTGGGGCAGGTGAAAGGGCAGTTAACTGGGGGGGCAGATGAAGAGGGACATTAAACTGGAGACAGATTGAGGAGAACATTAAACCATGAAGGGTAGCTGGTGGGGGACATGTCTGACTAATTGCCCCAGTTTAATGTCCCCCTCCAACTACCCCCCACTGTTTAATGTCCTTTTCCAGCTGCTCCAGTTTAATGTCCCCCTCTAGTTTCTGCCAAAGGAGAGGAACTTAATACTGTGGGAAATTGAAGGGGAACATTATATTGTTGGGGCATATAATGTTAGGGTGAGTGTAGGAGCATTATACTGTGTGAGGGCACATTAAAAAAAAAAAAAAAGCATAATGGGCAGAGTCAACATACAAGTGGGTGGAGCTAAATTTGCCACAATTTGCTAATTAAAATCACCTCAGCCTAACAGGGGGAGTGCTGGTACCAAGGCAAAACACAAAAAAAAATTAGGGGGAAAGCCTTACCATAGTATATCCAAAAAGAGAAAGTCATGGACTGCACATCCCAATCTTATACATTGATCACGGCGACCTCTTTATAGTGTGTCCCTACTCTATTGGGTGCAACACTGCACAGCTCCCACCGCCACCACAATGCAGCGCCCAAAGGGGGGTCGACACAGTGGTCCAGCAACACCCCTGCGATCAGACCAAACCCCCAAGCACTGGGTTGAACCGACAAAAAGGCACAGCACCACAGGAGCAGAAGACACCATGCAGCACTGCACCATGTGAACAGCCCCCTGTGGGTGCTGTATTGTGGTGGTGTGCTCTGCAGCGCGGCACCCAGTAGAGTAGGGACCCACTATAAAGAGGTTTCTGTGAAGTGGCTAGCGGGCTTATGCACCTTGATCAATATCCTATGAACCTCATGTTCAGTATTGCACAATCTGATGAGAAGTACAAGATCAATGTACAAGATTGGGCTATGCCTCACTACCGTTCCCCTGCTTACTCTGGCTTCGGGAGCTGTAGGCGCAATGTGATGATGTCACTCACATCACACATGTAGCTCCCGGAACAAGAGACTGCAGGGGCGCGAGGAGAGGGGAGTGTCAGTGTTTATTATGTTAAACGTTTGAAGCTCAAGACAGACATTAAACTGCAGGGGGAGAGGGGGCAATATACTGGGGGTGGCATATGAAGAGGGACGTTAAACTGGGTAGGGCATATGAGGGGGACATTAAATTTTGGGAGCAGATGGAGGGGGACATTAAACCTGGAGGAGGACATTAAAATGGGGGCAGCAAGCTGACTCACCAAACACAGATGTGAACCGGGCCTTAGTTATGGTATACGAGTTCCTCAGGTCTGGTAATCTCTGTGTGAATGTTGTATTACTTTCGTTCCTCATTGGCCTGGCTACCTAATGTTCTATTTTCCTTCACTTTCTGGTCTTGCCATCTGGGAACTAGGTACCAAATCGAAGGAAAAGTTCCCAACAACATGAGTTACTAAAGAAGGGTTTGGATTTTCTTACCTGCAGTAGTGGAGCAGGGAGTGTCCGTCTTGATCTTATAAGAGGCAAGTCTGTAGCAACTCTGGTGTTTTATAGAGAACATTGCAAAGGATTATGGGAAATGTCCATGGTATAAAAGGATTCATTAGACAGCAAGCTGGGTTGTTGGTGGAGTTGACATAGTGGAAGGTCTGTGGGACTAGAGCAGCCTGAAGTGCAAGGATTTTGTTGTACGCTGTATGAATATTCTCGGATGAATTATTTTGTTTGTTAAATTGGATTTCCTTAAATAAACTCCTTCGGATTTCTTTTCATCAATCAAGGCCTGATTGTTTTTTTGGAAAATCCCATGCTTCACATCGGGATTGGGAGAAGGTGTGTGTGTATGTATGTATATATGCTAATTGTAACTGTGTGTTCAACTGGTGATATCTTCATGACATGATTCCATTGATCTAGGTCT
This sequence comes from Leptodactylus fuscus, assembly GCF_031893055.1. Classification (NCBI taxonomy): domain Eukaryota; kingdom Metazoa; phylum Chordata; class Amphibia; order Anura; family Leptodactylidae; genus Leptodactylus; species Leptodactylus fuscus. Next base: position 210,587,146 of record NC_134269.1, on the reverse strand, counting down.
TGAAATGTCCGCGATATATATATATCTTGCGGTGATTCCAGCCTCCCTGTATTCTTAACAAGCCTGCCCATCCAAACACATTAAAGGGTCGATCACGTGGTGGACTTTAATGCTGATATGGGGGGAAATTCCTCTTCATAATAAGCTCCAAGTTCCTGCCAAGATCTGTCTTCCATTGTTTTCAATTGGAGGAAATGGCGGAGGCTTCTGGTTTTCAGGACACTAAAAAAATTAAGCACCAGGTTTGCTCTTCCCGCAGATTCCACAGTTGATTTAGACACAGAACCCGCATCATGAGACAAGCCCCGTTCTATCTGAGGATACTCAGTGAGCAAGCTTTGCAGGTTACACAGGGCCCGATATGTGGAAAGGAATCTAAGGCGGTAAACTGCTTCGAAATTCTCTCCAAATTCCTTCATGCAGGGGCAACATGGTGGCTCAGTGTTTAGCACTGCAGCCTTGCAGCACTGGAGTCCTGGGTTCGAATTCCACCAGAAACAACATCTGCAAGGAGTTTGTATGTTCCTCCCGTGTTTGCGTGGATTTCCTCCCATTGTACAAAGACATACTGATAGGGAGAAAAAAAAAGTACACTGTGATCCCTATATGGGGCTCACAATCTACATTAAAAAAAAATGTAAAAAATTCCGTCATATGAATGGGGCCTATAAAGCAGTGTACACGTTTCAACTTGCAATAGGGAAAGAAATTTTATTTTCTTTTATACTCGAGTATAAGCTGAATTTTTCAGCACAGTTTTTACTCGAGTCAAGCAAAAAAAAAATATTTTTTTTTTTGGAGTGGGGTCTATGACCAGCCACGATAGTAATGTATAGAATCTCCCATAAAATAGCGGGGGGAAAAAAGAAGCTTTAAAAAAATATAATAAAAAAAATAAAGTAAATAAAAGTTGTAAATCCCTCCTTTCCCTACAATACATATAAAAGTAGAAAATGACTGTGAAACACATACACATTAGGTCTCCCTGTGTCTGACAGTGCCCGGTCTACTGAATATAGGGGATCTGCAGTGCTCCTGTTCTGTCAGGAAGGGGTTAATAGGAGTACTGCAGGTACCCTATACTCAGCCAGGCTGAATTCCAAGTGGGGGAAATAAAACCCAGTCCTCAAGCTCAGGGAAGGGGCAGACAGACAATCAAAACACCCCCTCCCCTTCCCCATCACCCAGTAACTACTGCACCCAAAAACTCCGACCATTTTAATTTTTGAAATTTTCCAGTAGCTGCTGCATTTCCCCCCATCGGCTTATACTCGAGTCAATAAGTTTTTCCAGTTTTTTGTGGTAAAATTAGGGGCCTCGGCTTATATTCGGGTCGGTTTATACTCGAGTATATACGGTAAGTAAATGTTGCGATATTAGTAATTTACTACTATTATTAAATATTAAAACATTTTCCTTCAGAAGTTTTTTTCCCCATAGATATTATTTTTTTATTATTATCCTTATTTTTTCTGTTTATTTCAGTCCCAGGGCACTCGAACACATGATCATTTGTTCACTTATATAATACACTGCCATACTCCTGCATTGGAGTGTATGATATCTGTTAGTATTAGTCCCCGGGTGTCATCGCAATTGATGAGCGTCAGATACTACTTTGTAGGGGTGGTGGTAGGCTTGCAGAGGGTGCTCCCTCCCTAAAAAAAACGACTTAGGTGAGGAAATTTCCGGGATCTAAGTTTTGTCTCTTCTCGGCCATTGCCACAGGTTGTCCACTGCATGTTACAACTCACACCCTGCTGATAGGCAAGCACAGTACCAGAGCACACAACATCTCCATACCATAGCTTTACAGGAAGGAGAATCAACCGACGCAACATCCTGTGGCAGAAACCTTCACAGTGTGTCTGATCTTATAGTGATGTATACCCATCTATGCCACCTGTGTAATTCTGGGGCAGGGTGGATAACAGTAGATATTTTAAAGGGATTCTACCATTAAAATCTCTTTTTTTGTGGGAATAGGGCGTGGTCAACTACAAAAGGGGCAGGATTTGGATAAACTTAATCCCCAAAGTAGATGGTTTGTGGGTGTCGCTGGATTGTGAGTGGGACCCGGAAAGGGGATAAAATACCAGACTTTTGTTGACAACTATGTATTCAAGGACCCGTACTTATGCCTGGAACAGTTTGGATGAAGAACTCATAGATCTTGCTTGATGAGCACCAGCTTGTCCTGTTCAGAGGTCTGCACACAGGACCCTGGACAGGACAGGTTAAGGGAAGGAGACATCTCAGCAACCTTGACATCAACTGTTTTTTTTAAACGGGGCATCGCCAATGTCCTACCCAACAGTGAAACAAGATTATCAGAAATTGGTCTCACATCGCTTGCACTAGTTTGTGTGGTGTTTACTTACAGGAGACAGAAGACTGCGCTCTAGTTCTTTCAGTTGTGAGCCATCCTCTTCTGAACCAAGTGATGGTGATTGGAGGGGCCCCTTGATGGTATTCACCGGAATGTCTCAGGAGGCAGCAGTTGTGATTGAACAAAATAGTGGAACGTTACTGAGGTAACAATAACTAATGCAATTTGGGGCTAGTAGTAGGATTTCCACTGTTGCAGACGGTACCAAGCCTGGTAACAATTTTCCACACCAAGTGGTGCCCAATAATGGAGTCCAGTAACAATAAGTCCAGTGTTGGGTAAATCCTGTATGATATTCTGTATGATACTCTGCCCCTCCCTCTATCTGTATAGGGGCTGATATAAATAAGTCCCAATTGGTACCCTGTCTGCCTGTGTACTGCAAGGTCCAGGCTGTGAGACCGTGGCAAACCTCAACTTTTTCTCGGCACTTTTCTCGCTCTCAGAAGGCTGACAGCAAATTCTTTCCTGTCTCAAGGCTGTACCAATGGGCTAAGGCTCTGAAAGAACCCACCACATTTATCTCAGTGGCTGAAACAGTCTCTGCAATGTCAACCTAACCTTACTAAGGACTCAGACTGCTGTGTTCTGGAGACTTCATGTGTCCTCCCTTCACCCCAGCCAACAGTTGGTTGGACTTGACCAAACTCCCCTAGAAAGGAGGGGTGTAAATCTTCACAGTGGAGCACTAATAAAAAGTGTGAAACACACACATGGAAGCCAAAAAATTATATACGTGTACAAAAACAGTGGCACAAACAATATAAAATAATGCAAACGGTGCATTAAGAATTTGGTGATGTCCACTGGGATGCTGAATATTCATCAATAGGGTTGAGCCGATCTTGAGATTTCAAGATCGATTTCCGATCATTTTCCAGCCGATCTCGATCCCGATCGTGAAATTTGCTCGATCGACGATCGGGATCCAATCTTTTCCGATCCCGATCCTCAACCCTAGTCAATGCTTTTCTATGGGGTTGAGCCGATCTTGAGATAACCCCCGATCTCGATCCCGCTGGGAAAGATTATGTCGGAATTCCAATCGCGATCGTGAAATTTACTCGATCGCTGATCGGAATCCGATCTTTTCCGATCCCGATCGCTCAACCCTATATTCATCACCGACATACTGACCAAAGGGCTCGTTGGTATCATCAGTAATGCCACAATTTTATTTTTTCACTTAAAATTACACCCCGCCTCTTCAGTTGTGGAAAGTTAGGACCCTACACGCACAGAAAGTCCAAAGTGTTCTCCTCTGTAGACTTTCTGCTTCTATTATACCTATCCAGAAAACACCAGCATTTCCAGAGGTATCACTGATATGTTGTGATCTACAAAAACAGAAGTATTTATAAAATCGCCGCATTTCTGCTGCAGATTTTTAGCCAGAATCCCATCCACTTTGTAGGTAATGTAGAACGCTGCAGTTTTTTTTTACCACAAGGTTTCCACTGAGGCAAGAAGTCTGTGTCTGCACTGCGTTTTTTTCCGCAAAGTGAGCATGGGATTTGCATGATTCCCATCCCCTTTGCTTGCACTGTAAAACGCCGCGATTTTTCCCGCAGCGTTTCCGCCACAGGCAAATCGTGGCGTTTACGCCTAGTTAGGCCCTGGCCTTAGTTGGGTCCTCTGACAATGACAAGACAGGATGTCCTACTTTTTGCTCTTCCACCAGTCAGCTGTAATATGTGGCGGAATATGGCAGGAAATGTACAATTTCCCTGCAGCGCCCCCCACAGGGGAAACAACTTCATACATTTCTGGTATCTAAGTCAGTATTAGTATGACAGATATTCTACCATTTACACGCAGAAGCGAAGCAGCATATTGGTATTCACCACTACACAGTTTGTATCACACTTGAGAAAGGGCAGATGCCCGAAACGCGTCGTGTTTAATAAACTGTTCAAGATCATACGTTGGTGTGCGCGCTTACTCCCTACTCCTCCACTCCTGTCGGGCTTGCCTGAGGAATCACCTATCATTCTACCATTTACATCATCTGAACTGAACTGAAATTTCCCCACTGTGGGACTAGTAAAGGATTATCTTATCTCTTATCTTATCTAGAAAACTGTACAGGAAAGTAACACTAACAGGGACCTGAGGAGATCCTCCATATAACAAGTCCATAGGTCACCTGATCTGTGTTGTGCAATATTCAGCCAATCAGATTTCCCTTCCCTGTGAGGTCACTAGTTGCCGGGCGAATGTCTCACAACAAGTGTTATTCCACATCCCAGTAATGTCGCCCTGAGGTAAATCTCCTGATACTTATCACCTGAGGGATATCCTGGAATCTCTCGGCTGTTTCTGGACGATTCTGCTCCTCTTCTGTCCCGGTTGCAGATTATTACCCCCTCTATCACCACCAATTAGAAATACCTCACCCGTTCCCCCCTTAGTAGCCCCCATATAGTATAATGGCCCTCACACAGTATAATGTCTCTCTCGTGGACCCATACAATATAATATCACACTTTAACCTGCTTCCCTCCACCCGTGGCCCTTCAGACATTATATGATAATATCCCCCTCCATGTTGCCCCCATAGCTTCATATATATATATATATATATATATATATATATATATATATATATATATAGACTTAATATGTGTGCTTCCCCTTTCCTATGACGTATACACTCCCCAATATATTTATGCCATATTGCCGACACACATGCGCAATAGCTGAACGTCAAATGGGAGCATAATAGCTACTCTTGCACATGCACGATAATGGCGTGCGCAATAATAATTGTATGTACGCCGACATTGGCAGACGTTTATGAACGGGACATACAGGTCTGCAGTAAGTGTATTTTACTCATCAATGAATACTGTATATTGCACATGCATTCACTAATATGGTCAGTTATGGGATTGATATTATATTTATTACGCTACACTACAATATACATTTATTCTCTGTATATTCATACTACCAACCACATTTACTTAAAAATATGGATTTAGCACATTATATGGAACTTTGTATGTTTGAAGATTACACTGATAATTGTATTGAACTGTTTCACCTGTATAACAAAGTGCCCCCTTCTGGCAGTATCTGGGCATAACATCATTTTATGATAAAACATTGCAATTATTTTTGTATTACACTTCTGTATAGTTTCACATCTGTATAGGAGTTTCTGTTCTTCTGGTCCATCACAAGACCAAAAAAAATTGGAAAAATAGTCACATGACAGACAGCAACCGACCCCATGGGACCCCATTAAATAAAATGGGATATCGGTGGATGATGAAGTCGACCTTGAAGGACTTTTTGGCCCAAGATTTACGCCGGACTGTGCACCGGATGTTCCTAAGCAGGTGTGAATGTAGACTTACTTGCATCAATATCAGATAGATCGCATAAACTGAATACATTGATGGGGTGTTGATGGGTCCTCAAATCAAAAGGCACTGGTTAAAGGCCCTTGAAGCTTTTGGACCCTAATGCCCGTGCCCCCTCCTATAATGTGCCATCTGTAATACCGACGTCACTGGCCACTGCTATGTCACAATACACACACAACACATAACGCAGTAATAATACAGGGAAATGTCTGTTTATTACACCCGTCCTGTTACATTACATAAAACATAGTGCGAGGATTAGAAGACATGAACAACCACAATCATCAAATTAATAAAGACACAGAAATAAGACAGAAGTCATGACAATGTGACATCACTACAATCTTCAGCCCATTCACCAGTCATTACTATTAGATTTCTAATTCTCTATTAAGTAGAACCAATAGCTAAACCATTTACTTCTAGGCCCAAAACCTTCTGCAGATTTACTATATACTTTATATTAGAAGAGGTCGGAGCTCCCTTTTTCTGTTACACAGATCCAAATCCCCAGCTTCTCTTCATATAACCATAGACGCTGTTCACACTGGCATTGCAAATCCTGTTTTGTAGAATATATGGCACAAGATCTTCATGAATCCCATTGACTTAGGACCCGTGCACACGATGTAACTCATTCTGACATGTAAACTCGTGTCAGAGTCAGCGCTTCAAAACAGAAACCCATTGACTTCAATGGGTTCCGTCTTACGCGCGCCACACATTGAAATCAATGGGAGGCTTTTTAACCCATTGATTTCAATGTGTTATGCGCATTAAATGGAATCCATTGAAGTCAATGGGTTTCTGTTTTGAAGCGCTGACTCTGACACGAGTTTACGTGTCAGAATGAGCGTCGCGTTACATTGTGTGCACGGGCCCTTATAATGGATCTGTCTGGTTTGGTTACTGATAAGATTATCAGGTATTTTCCAGGACTCTGATATTGATGACCTGTCCTTAGGATACCGATATCAAATTGTTGGAAGTCCGACACCCTCAATGATCAGGTCTTTACCGATACTGCTTCCAAGCACAGGCTATGTGAAGTGAGCGCGGCGCTGACCCGAGCAAGGCTGCCACCTCGTATAGCTGATCAGTGGGGGTGCCAGAAGTTGTACCCCACCAATCTAATACTCATGATAGGTCCCAAAAACTCCCTAAGGCCAAGGCCCCATGTAGAGTAAATGGTGTGCCTACAACACAAGGACCGCAGAAAAAAACGTAGTGTTTTACAGTCAATGTGTAGTGGATGGGATTCTAGTGAAACCCATACCCACAGTACGGTAAAATATGGGCAGAGGGCACGCTGCGATTTTCAATACCATTGCAATTTTGGAAATCCCAGCATGCCAATTATACCTTCGGTAACGCTGGCGGTCTCCCTATAGATATAATGGAAGCAGAAAGTCCACAAAGGAAACCTCTTAGAATTTTCTGTGAAAAGCCATGATGCGTTGCTGCTGGACGCTACGTGGGAACGCATTTTGCGGAACGCAGCTGAAATCCATAACTTCATTCCTACACTTATCCCTGCGATTTTTCTTGTCTTATTAAATCTACAGGGAAAACGCAAGCGCTTTCGCAGGAGAAATTGACATGCTGTATTTTTCAAAACGCAGATTTTCCACAGAATTAGAATTTTTTTTCACAATGTGTGGATGCGATTATCCAGAATCTCAATCACTTTGCTAGTGCTGTACAACACAACGTTTGTTTTTTTTTTGCTGCGCTCTTCCCTTAGTCTAAGGCAGGGCCCCTAGTAAACGCCACGGATTAGTGCGGTAGAAACGAACATTGCACAGAAATACACGCAACGTAAATGCTGCGATTTCTAACACGGTTTCGGTTTTTGTATTTGCAGCATGTCAACTATCCCTACGAAATGGTGGCGGTTTTTCATATAGGTATAATGGAAACCTCTGCGGATTTTCTGTGAAAAGCTCTGTGGGAAAAAAACGCCCAATGCATTTTCACTGAGGTTTTTCTCACAGCGTTTTTTTCTGCGGCCACTATGTGGTATCTAAATTAGGTTTTATTTTATTCTTTTGTTGGTTCATCTCGTAACGAAAACTCTATTAAAGGGCTCATGTGTTTTTGTTGGGTCCCTGGCCAATAACCTGACAGGATGTCCCACTTCTTACTCCTCCTCCAGTCACCTGTAACATGTGAGAAAAACTGACAGTAAAGATTCAATTTCCCTGCAGCGCCCCCCACAGGGGAAACAACTTTATTCATTAATGGTTATACATCACCGGGCAAATGTCTAACAACAAGTGTTATTCCTTATCTGCAGATTCTCAACCAGCAATTTGCAATAGTAGAATCTAAATATAGATAATCTAACCATAATGCAGCATGAAGGGGCTCGGTGAAGGTGGCATTGAAGGTGTATAAGTGTCTGATGGGGTCACACAGCTCATAGAAGGACAACTGCCCGGCCTCATAATCCAGACAGATCCTCAATCTATTACTGGAGATATTGTCAGGTAGCTGGAGCTCTTTACTGTCATGTATCACTGAACAATGATTATTATATCTACACAAACTCCAGGACTTGTTATTATCTCCAATGTATGACTGCTCCCCTCTCCTGGCTATACTGGGATAACACATCCCCACACTCCACCACCCTAATGTACTGCCCTCCACATCCCAGTAATGTCGCCCTGAGGTAAATCCCCTCCTGCTTATCACCTGACGATAATCCTGGAATCTCTCGGCTGTTTCTGGACGATTCTGCTTCCATAGTGTCCAGATCGCAGTTTTCAGGTCGTCTGATATATGGAGATTATTATTAGCCGTGTTTACATCCAGTAATATGTCTGCAGGACCCTCCACATAGATCCCACTCCTTATACCTGATATTATATCACATAATGTGTGTAATGTGTCTGAGATCACAGCCACATCCCGATCATCTCCATTATGGCACCATCTATAATGTCCCCCTGTGTCCTCATCACCTCCCCCCTCCTCAGGATCACACAAGTCACCTGTGTCTGGTTCCTGTAAGACAGTCAGTGGATCAGTCATGTTACACAGCTCCTCAATGTGCCTCATCTTCATGGACAGCTCGGCCTTCTTTATTTCCAGCTTCTGGATCAGAGCAGACAGTGACAATGACCGCTGCTCCTCCTGCCTGGAGATCTCACTCAGGACCTTCTTCTCCAGGTCGTCCAGTCGTCTCCTAATGTCTATAAACATGGCAATGACTCTCTCGGCTTCTCCAGATTCTTTCTCTTGAGCTTTTCTCCTGCGCTCCTCCAGACTCTGGACTCTTTCCTCAGTCTCCTCTCTCTTTGTGATCAGTTTCTGGAGAACATTTCTCAGTTTCTCCTTCCTCTTCTCCGAGGCCTCATCCATCATCTCCACCCGATGTCCTCGATGTTCTCCAGCCAAGCTACAGGACACACAGATACATATGGCATCCTTGGTACAATAGTACTTTAAAAGTTCATTATGGACAGAACATTTCCTCTTCTCCAGGTTAGTGCTGGGATCACATAAGACGTGTTCTGGTGACTTGCTGTGGACTCTCAGATGTTTATCACACAGAGAAGCTTCACAGAGTAGACAGGACTTCACAGCAGGTCCAGGAGAGTCCACACAGTAAGTGCAGCAGATCCCGGTGATCTCCTCTTGATCTCGCTGAGTAACCAGGAAACGTTCTGCTACATTACGTAGAACTAAGTTCCTCATCAGTACAGGCCGCTCTGGAAACTCTTCTCTACATTCAGGACAGGAAAAAACTCCAGACTGGTCCTGTGTATCCAGAACACGATCAATACAGACCCGGCAGAAGTTGTGTCCACATCTCAGCATTACAGGATCCTTAAAAATGCATAAACAGATGGAGCAGAGCAGCTCATCTCTCAGAATAGCCGACGCCATGGCTGACGGAAGGAAGAAGAAACGAAACTAAATGTGTTTGAAGTTGGATAAAGTGCAAAGTTGTAGTCACACCCATTCACTAAACCCCTTCAGAGCAGCATTCTGAAAGCCATAACTTTTTATTTTTCTATTAATATAGCTGTGTATATTCTTATTTTATGTTCAACAAGTTGTATTTGTTAGTGGGACCATGTCAGGACTTAATGGTAACATGTAGGGTATGCTGCACCATACATGCCTTAACATATCAGGTTTTTCAATGTTTTATTTTTACTTTAATGTTTTACAGTGTATAATCAATTTCTCCTAATAGAACGGAGTTGTACCTAAGGGAATGTTCACACAGCAGAATTTGGCTCTGATTATAGAGCAGATTCTGCCTCAAAATCAGCACAAAATTTCACCCTGAATCTGCCCTTTCATTGTTTTGAATGGCTCTGCTTTGGCTTTCTGCCAGATGCAGCTTGAGGGGCAGAAAATGGAGAGGAATTTTAAGTGGAGGCCCCCTTTAAATACCTTTTCCATTTCCATTGTGTGAGCGTACCCTAGGAATTGTACTGCATATTTACTTGATTTTCCAGAACTTTCATAAGAACTTTCCTGCATTGCAGCCCATTGACATCCAGAGTTGCTGGGACTGCCTATGGCAGGAAGGGGCATACCAGCATAGTTGTCAATACTCCAAAAAACTGGGTGGAAATGGACATGCCCAACCACAAAAGGAGTGGGGTTTGGGTAAACCTAACCCCAAAGTGGATGGTTTGTGGATGTTCCTTGGCATGAAAGGGTCATTCCTGGGTGGACCAGGAGAGGAGCTGAAATCTCCCAGAATTTTGTTGACAACTATGTATTCAAGGACCTGTATTCATGTTTGGGAGAGTTTGGAGGAAGATCTCCTAGAGCAGTGATGGCGAACCTATGGCATGGGTGCCAGAGGTTGCACTTTGAGCCCTCTCTGTGGGCCCTCATTTGAGGAACAGATTATAATGTGTGGGAGCCACTGTGGAGCAGGTAGTACTGTGTGGGAGCCACTGTGGAGCAAATTGTACCGTGTGTGGGCCACTGTGGATCAGATAGTACTGTGTGGGGGCCACTTTGGAGCAGATAGTACTGTGTGGGAGCCACTGTGCAGCAGATAGTACTGTGTGGGGGCCACTGTGGAGCAGTTAGTACTGTGTGGGGACCACTGTGCAGCAGATAGTACTGTGTGGGGACCACTGTGTATCAATTTGTACTGTGTGGGGGCCACTGTGGAGCAGATAGGACTATGTGGGGGTCCTTCACTATTTATGTCACACATTATTTGTTTTATAGCAGGCGTGATATTAGTACAGGTCATAATAACATTGCACGGTCACTATAAAACAGATCTGTACAATGTAAATAGTGAACATTAATTGTTCTAAATTATTCCAAATACAGTACAAAGTTGTTTGTATCACTGAAAGGTCTGTAAAGCCCCATTCACATGACCTTATTTTGCAGGCCCATCATTGTCCACAATTGTGGATTCGCACAGTATTAAGGTTAAATTTCTGTGTTGGCACTTTGTGATAATGGGCACTCGGTCTCTAATAGGTTCGCCATCACTGTCTTAGAGCTTGTGTGATGAGAATTAACTTGCTGCTAATAGCTCTGCAGGCAGGACCATGGATAGCCTGAGGTGAGGAGACATCTTAGCAACCCTTAATGTCAACTGGTTTGGAGCTGGGCATAACCATCGTCCTACACAACGGTGACACAGGTTTTCAGTAGATAGACATCACAATGTCTGTGCTAGTGGAAACTCAGTGTTTGTTGCCAGAAAATGGAGGACTTTTCACTTGTTTGACTTCTATGTTCCTCTGTTCAGGTGGGACAGGTAGGCAAGAAGAATCAAGATTAGACAGATGTGGGTAGTCATGAAGGTTGGTTTAGACAATACAGGGCATAGGTGGTCTCAATAGCAGACAGAAAGAAGAGACTAATGCAGGTGCATCCCAGCTATGCCATTTCCATGGTCAGGACAAAGTATTTTGATGCACTAAGCAGATGAATAAAACTGCCCTCCCCAAGACTAGACCCAAAACCAGAACCAATATTAAAGTTGTTCTCTAGCCTTGTCATTTTCTTAAACAGCTTAGAAAACTGTTAGAAAACTAGAAAAGGCAACGGCCCCTTACCAGTCCCCACCAATGTCATTCTGACGCTTCCTGGTCCCCAAATTGATCCTACATTGAAGCTCCACCATGGACATTGTTATCAAAACCCAAACCGGGTTCAAAATTCCGATTGTCAAGTAGTACCAAATTATGTGTAATCCACATCTATCTATCTATCTATCTATCTATCTATCTATCTATCTATCTATCTATCTATCTATCTATCTATCTCATGAGTTCACAGAGAAAGAACCAGCCTGGCACGTGCATTGGGTATTAAGCAAGTTGTGTTTATTCAAAAATAATATAATATTTTATACAGGAAAGTAAACGTGTCAATTATAATAGAGCATGTGTAGAAAGCGGTAATCATGATTGGTCATTGGACCAAGAGCTACGTATCCTGAGAGCTACGTGTTGCAGGGTTTGCTGGACCCATTGTTCTACATTGGGGGAACCAAAGCAGCTACGCGGGGTTTAGCGGAGAGCTGCTTACGTAAGCAGTGTTAGTCTCGCTTCGAGCTGTAGGAGCTACAGAAAGTTATAGACAAACAATCCTTTTTCTCCTGGTCAGACAGACATGTTGACCCAGGTTGTCTGACCTTGTTTTCAGTTCATCCTTATCGAAAACTGTCCGCTTCTTCTGCTAAATGTATTTCTATGATTTACAGAAAAGCAAGCTAGAAATTAAAGAGATGTCACATTTCCATAACACCGCCTAACTTCTAACTCACTTTACCAAAAATGTATATACCCAGATTGCCGGGCACATTTTCTTATTTTCCGGTGATGTTCTGTTTCCCTCTTTCCGGAAATGGAGCGTCCCCAATACTACACCCACCCCCAACCCATCATAATTACCTGTCTTCCTGTCCGGATCTTCTGGGTACGAAACATCATTTACTTTAGGGCGCCAACTCCTCCTCTTCTTGAGGTCAACAGGAGAAGGAGCTGACTGCACAGAAGGAAAGGATCTCCCGTGTCCAGAAGATCCAGACAGGAAGACAGGTAAGTATGATGGGGTGGGGGGGCTGGGTTAGTTACTTAGGAAGGGCTAGCAGTGGGTCGGCTAGCTAAGGGAACAGGGAGGGGATGTAAGAGGGGTCTGAGGAGTGAAGAGCAATGCATCATGGTAGCTGTAGGCTAAGGCAGCAGGATGCTACGCAAGTAAACAAATGCAGACGATGCCAGGAGCTCACAGAGAAACCCAGAAATTGCTGAAAACACTGCTAAAGGTATTGGGGTGCAATTATTAATCAGTTAATAGCAGAACAACAGAACAAAAAGCAGCCAAAACGCATCATGTTTTCTGTCCACAGTATTTTTCATTGTGTTTTTCCTGTGGTTTTTTTTGCCTCTATTTAATCTATAGCGAAAAAACAAGCATTTCCCTAGGTAAAATTTACACGCTGCGTTTTTTAAAATACAGATTTTTCACGGCTTTTTTTCCCCGCAATGTGTGGATGTGATTAGCCAGAATCTCATTCTGTATGCTGTATCCCTGTATGACCGCATTTTATTCTGCGGAGTTCCCACAATATGAGGCCTTAGTGTAGAATGGGTTTCATGCTTTTCTTTGACTCATTTTGTAATGAAAAATACTTGTAAAGGGGTCATGTGTTTTTGTTGGGTCCCCGACCAATAAGCTGACAGGATGTCCCACTTTTTGCTCCTCCCCCAACTGTCAGCTGTAATATGTGAGAAAAACTGACAGTAAAGATTCAATTTCCCTGCAGCGCCCCCCACAGGAGAAACAACTTTATACGTTACTGGTATCTAATTCAGTATCGGAATCAAATCTCCCCCTTCCCCCGATGTCACCGGGTAAATGTGTAACATCAAGTGCTATTCCTTATCTGCAGATTCTCAACCAGCAATTTACATTAGCAGAACCTGAAAATGAACCCCATACACCTAATACAGCATGAAGGGGCTCGGTGAAGGTGGCAGTGAAGGTGTATAAGTGTCTGATGGGGTCACACAGCTCATAGAAGGACAACTGCCCGGCCTCATAATCCAGACAGATCCTCAATCTATTACTGGAGATATTGTCAGGTAACCGGATCACTTTACTGTCATGTATCACTGAAGGGTGATTATTATCAAATCTACACAAACTCCAGGACTTGTTATTACATCCAATGTATGACCTGTCTATACTGGGATAACACATCCCCACACTCCACCACACTGACCTACTGCCCTCCACATCCCAGTAATGTCGTCCTGAGGTAAATCTCCTCCTACTTATCACCTGATTATACTGGAATCTCTCGGCTGTTTCTGGCCTATTCTGCTTCTCTTCTGTCAGTGTTGCAGTTTTCAGGTCGTCTGATATATGGAGATTATTATTAGCCGTGTTTACATCCAGTAATATGTCTGCAGGGACCGCCACATAGATCCCGCTCTTTATATCTGTTATTATGTCAAATAATTTGTGTAATGTGTCTGAGATCACAGCCACATCCCGATCATCTACATCATGGCGCTGTCTATCATGTCCCCCTGTGTCCTCATCACCTCCCCCCTCCTCAGGATCACACAAGTCACCTGTGTCTGGTTCCTGTAAGACAGTCAGTGGATCAGTCATGTTACACAGCTCCTCAATGTGCCGCATCTTCATGGACAGCTCGGCCTTCTTTATTTCCAACTTCTGGATCACATCAGACAGTGACAGTGACTTTTCCTTCTCTTGCCTGGAGATCTCATTCAGAACCTTCTTCTCCAAATTATCCAGTCGTCTCCTGATGTCTATAAACAGGGCAGTGACTCTCTTTGTTTCTTCAGATGCTTTCTCTTGAGCTTTTTTCCTGCTCTTCTCCAGACTCTGGACTCTTTCCTCAGTCTCCTTTCTCTTTGCGGTCAGTTTCTGGAGAACATTTCTCAGTTTCTTCTTCTTCTTCTCAGAGGCTTCATCCATCATTTCCACCCGATGTCCTCGATGTTCTCCAGCCAATCTACAGGACACACAGATACAAGCAGCGTCCTCAGTACAGTAATATTCCAGGACCTTCTTATGGACAGAACATTTCCTCTTCTCCAGGTTAGTGCCAGGATCAGATAAGACGTGTTCTCCCACCTTTATGTGAACTTTCAGATGTTTATCACACAAAGAAGCTTCACAGAGTAGACAGGACTTCATAGCAGGTACAGGAGAGTCCACACAGTAAGTACAGTAGATCTCGGTGATCTTCTCTTGATCTCGCTCAGTAACCAGGAAACGTTCTGCTACATTATGTAGATTTATGTTCCTCATCAGTACAGGCCGCTCCGGAAACTTTTTTCTGCATTGAGGACAGGAATAATCTCCAGACTGGTCCTGTGTATCCAGAACACGATCAATACAGAGCCGGCAGAAGTTGTGGCCACATCTCGATGTTACAGGATCCTTAAAGATAGATAAGCAGATGGAGCAGAGCAGCTCGTCTCTCAGATCAGCAGACGCCATGGCTGACGGAAGGAGGAAGAATCGAAACTAAAAGTCTCTATAGCTGGATAAAGTTGTAGTTACACCCATTCACTTAACCCAGGGGTAGGGAACCTTCGGCTCTCCAGCTGCTGTGAAACTACAACTCCCAGCATGCTCCATTCACTTCCATGGGAGTTCCCAGAACAGCAGAGCCAGTATGCATGCTGGGAGTTGTAGTTTTGCAACAGCTGGAGAGCCGTACGTTCCCTACCCCTGACTTAACCCCTTCAGAACAGTATGCTGGAAGCCATTTTTTCCCTATGAATTTATCTGTATGAGGACAAGTTGTATCTCTTAAATCGTGACTAACCCTTGGAACAACTTTTGATTTTTTTGGCAGTTTTCATGTCATTGTCAATTTAGTAGCAGCTCACTGTGAAAATGATCCAGGGGTCTACCAGACGTGTGTCTAAAACAGGGGTCAGCAACCTTTGGCACCTGTGCAGAGGTCAGCACTCTAGATATATTGACTCCACCCAGGGAGTCAATATGACTGAAACACTGCAGCTCCAGGTAACCCCTCTCTCTGATGGACCATGTAAACACAGTCAGAGAGGAGGAGACGGCTCCCATTGAATTCTATTTTCTGGGAGCCGTTTGTTCCGACTCCCGGAAAAAAGAAGCGACATGCTCATTCTTCAGGCCGAGTCGCCTCGGAAATCTGCCTGAAGACACTCCCGACTAGGCCCATTCATTTTGGCCTAATCCGGATCGTACTGCACCGGTATCCAGTCGCAGATACCCATATTTTGGACCGGAACCTGAGGCAGCCTCCACGTCAAATTCCCGTCCAAAATACCCGGTCTGAACCCGGTCTAATATGGCAGAGGAGTAGCTGTGGCTGCAGAGTTACAGTTTGGGGAATTTTTTCATGATATTCTTTTGGCCCACTCATCCATCTGAACCTATTTAGAGTATGAATCCATCCTTGTAGATCATGTAGACCCATACATATACACATGGAATCTTCCAGCAAGACAATGCAACACATCTCATGGGTAGAAATATCTGACAGTGGTTGGAAGAGCACGACCAAACGGGGCCTACTTGTGTGACATCTCAGACGTCACATGACCCGGGCCTGCGTCCTTATGCGTCGCGACGCAGGCCCCCGGTCACATGACGTCATTGAAGATAGCCGACAGCGGGGAGCACAGGGATAGGTAAGTAACAGTGTTTATGTTTGTATCCCCCTCTTGGTCTCCGATTATTATACTCTGGGGTCTGAAAAGACCCCAGAGTATAATAATTCTTAATGGGTGCCCACAATGGAGCATACAGGTTTTGCCAAAAGTATTGGCACCCCTGCAATTCTGTCAGATAATACTCATTTTCTTCCAGAGAATGATTGCAATCACAAATTCTTTGGTATTATTATCTTCATTTAATTTGTCTTCAATGGAAAACCAGAAAAAGAATTGTCAAAAAGCCAAATTGGATATAATTCCACACCAAACATAAAAAAGGGAGTGGACAAAAGTATTGGCACTGTTTGAAAAATCATGTGATGCTTCTCTAATTTGCTTAATTAACAGCACCTGTTACTTACCTGAGGCACCTAACAGGTGGTGGCAATAACTAAATCACACTTGCAGCCAGTTGAAATGGATTAAAGTTGACTCAACCTCTGTCCTGTGTCTTTGTGTGCACCACATTGAGCATGGAGAAAAGAAAGAAGACCAAAGAACTGTCTGAGGACTTGAGAAGCAAAATTGTAAGGAAGCATGAGCAATCTCAAGGCTACAAGTCCATCTCCAAAGACCTGAATGTTCCTGTGTCTACCGTGCGCTGTGTCATCAAGAAGTTTAAAGCCCATGGCACTGTGGCTAACCTCCCTAGATGTGGACGGAAAAGAAAAATTGACGAGAGATTTCAACGCAAGATTGTGTGGATGGTGGATAAAGAACCTTGACTAACATCCAAACAAGTCCAAGCTGCCCTGCAGTCCGAGGGTACAACAGTGTCACCCCGTACTATCCCTCAGCGTCTGAATGAGAAGGGACTGTATGGTAGGACACCCAGGAAGACCCCACTTCTTACCCAGAGACACAAAAAAGCCAGGCTGGAGTTTGCCAAAACTTACCTGAGAAAGCCAAAAACGTTTTGGAAGAATGTTCTCTGGTCAGATGAGACAAAAGTAGGAAAAGGCCTCAACATAGAGTTTACAGGAAAAAAAAGAGGCCTTCAAAGAAAAGAACACGGTCCCTACAGTCAAACATGGCGGAAGTTCCCTGTTGTTTTGGGGTAGCTTTGCGGCCTCTGGCACTGGACTGCTTGACCGTGTGCATGGCATTATGAAGTCTGAAGACGACCAACACATTGTGCAGCATAATGTAGGGCCCAGTGTGAGAAAGCTGGGTCTCCCTCAGAGGTCAGGGGTCTTCCAGCAGGACAATGACCCAAAACACACTTCAGGTCAGCACTAGAAAATGGTTTGCGAGAAAGCCCTGGAGACTTGTAAAGTGGCAGCAATGAGTCCAGCCCTGAATCCCATAGAACACCTGTGGGGGAGGAGAGATCTCTTGGTGGCAGTTTGGAGAAGGCCCCCTTCACATCTCAGGGGGGACCTGGAGCAGTTTGCCAAAGAAGAAGGGTCTAAGATTCCAGCAGAGCCTTGTAAGAAACTCATTGCTGGTTACCGGAAGCGGTTGTGCGCAGTTATTGTGTCTAAAGGTTGTGCTACCAAGTATTAGGCTGAGGGGGCCAATACTTTTGTCTGGCCCATTTTTGGAGTTTTGTGTAAAATGATCAATGATTTGACTTTTTTTTCATTCTCTTTTGTGTTTTTTCATTGCAAGCAAAATAAATGAAGATATTAATACCGAAGAGTTTGTGCTTGCAATCATTATCTGGGAGACAACGAGTATTATCTGACAGAATTGCAGGGGGGCCAATACTTTTGGCCAACACTGTAATACTGGGTGATGGGGCCACTATGGGGCATAATACTGTGTGCAGGGGCAACTATGGGGCATAATAGTGCGCACAGGAATGCGGGTGTGTGTGTGTGTGTGTGGTTGATCGTGGTCTTTTGGGGGGGGGCCATGTCAAAGGTTTGCCACGGGGCCCCGCCATTCCTAGTCACGCCACTGGAGCTGAGCTTGTTGGGATGAGTTGTTAAACGGAGCCATGATGATGGAAGCATGGAATAAAGTGTTCTGATCTACAAAAGTATTGCATAATGGACTTATTCCAGAAGACCTGCATCCTCACTACAACACTAATCTGTTCTTTTAAACAAAAGTAAATTCCCTAAATGCCCCTTAGAAGAGGGAGGTGTATATCTAGGTTGTGTATAAGTTTTATCAGAATCCGTTAACTCACTGATCCATTGCGCCGTATCCAAACCTGTCTTCAAAAAACCTACCATACCCCAAAACAATGAAGACTAGTCCAAGTGGGAGAAAAAAGTAAGCTAAAGATTATTCAACGTAAGTTTAAAATATTGTAGCAAGAGAATGCTTCCACAGCAGGTAAAAAGGCAAAACTGGACCCAGTGGTGAACCTAGTCTCTCTGCTGCCTGAGGCGGACGATCGAAATCCGCCCCCCACACGATTGAGTCACAGAAGACCCTGCAGCCTATATTATGCCCCACAGTGGCACAATAGACTGTGGGGCATAATAGAGATTGCAGGGGGGCCACAGTGGACCCTTCAAGCTCTATTATTATACTCAGGGGTCTTCTCAGTCTCCCGAGTATAATAATCTGAGCCCCAGGGGAGATGAGAGAACATAATAAACACTGTTACTCACCTCTCCAGGATCCGATGTTAAAGAGGACCTTCATGGGCTTGGACAAAGGCAGTTCTATACACCGCTGGAAAGCCAACAGTGCACTGAATTCAGCATAGCGCATGCGTAATAAAGATTGCTTATGATTCGGACTGTTTGCAGGCCATAATTGACCTTATGTGTCTTTCTTCAAGGAATATTTTCACAGTATTTACTCCATGGCAAGATGCATTATCATTTTGAAAAATGATTTCATCATCCCCAAACATCCTTTCGATAGATGAGATAAGAAAGGTGTCCAAAATTTCAATGTAAACCTGTGCATTTATTGAAGATTTAATGACAGCCATTTCCCCAGTGCCTTTACCTGTCATACAGCCCCATATCATCAATGACTGTGGAAATTTGCATGTTTTCTTCAGCCAGTCGTCTGCATAAATTTGCGTCCCGGGTCATGTGACGTCCGTACGCCATTAATGATGGCCGACACCACCGAACATTGCAGCAGAGCTGAGGATAGGTAAGTAACAGTGTTTTTTATGTTTGTATCCCCCCTGGGTCCCCGATTATTATACTCTGGGGTCTGAAAAGACCCCAGAGTATAATAATTGTTCATGGGTGTTCATTATTGGGCATAATACTGTGTGTAGGGGCCACTATCGGACATAATACTGTGTGCAGGGGCCACTATGGGGCATAATAGAGCGCGCAGGAATGCGGCGGGGGGGTTGGTCAGTTGGTCAAGGTCTTCGGCGTCAGTCAGGAAGGGGGGAGGGGGCCCATGTCAAAAGTTCGCCACAGGACCCCGCCATTCCTAGTTACACCACTGATTGGCGTACCAAACAAAAGTTCCAGCATCATCACCTTGCCCAATGCAGATTCGAGATTCATCATTGAATATGACTTTCATCCACAGTCCACGATTGCCTTTCCTTAGCCTATTGTAATCTTGTTTTTTTTCTGTTTAGGTGTTAATGATGGCTTTCTTTTAGCTTTTCTTGTATGTAAATCCCATCTTTGAAGAGTCCTGTTTATCACTCATGAAGTCAATGCCTCAGAGACTGCAAGCAGTTAGAAAAGCCAGAGGTGGTGCAACAAAGTCCTAGTGATGTGTTGGAGTCTTATTTTGTTTGTTTTTCATGATTCCTTATTTTTTTTTTCCTGAGAATTGAGTGATTCCATCATTTATTGCCTGTGCTTGTTCTAAAAATCTGTTACTGGCTACCACAAATATTTTTCTGGATTTCTTTTAGCGTTTCTTAAAGCCAGAAAGTTGCCATTTGAAATGCCTTTAGTTTTTTGGGTTTTTTTCATGGAAGTGACCTGCTTTTTTTTCTACACAATTAAACAACTGAAGGAACATCCTCAGGGACTGGCGACTCCATCATTTTTGTCAGGGGTTGGATATATATATATATATATATATATATATATATATAGTCCTATGAAAAAGTTTGGGCACCCCTATTAATCTTAATCATTTTTAGTTCTAAATATTTTGGTATTTGCAACAGCCATTTCAGTTTGATATATCTAATAACTGATGGACACAGTAATATTTCAGGATTGAAATGAGGTTTATTGTACTAACAGAAAATGCGCAATATGCATTAAACCAAAATTTGACCGGTGCAAAAGTATGGGCACCTCAACAGAAAAGTGACATTAATATTTAGTACATCCTCCTTTTGCAAAGATAACAGCCTCTAGTCGCTTCCTGTAGCTTTTAATCAGTTCCTGGATCCTGGATAAAGGTATTTTGGACAAACAATTCAAGTTCAGTTAAGTTAGATGGTCGCCGAGCATGGACAGCCCGCTTCAAATCATCCCACAGATGTTCAATGATATTCAGGTCTGGGGACTGGGATGGCCATTCCAGAACATTGTAATTGTTCCTCTGCATGAATGCCTGAGGATTTGGAGCGGTGTTTTGGATCATTGTCTTGCTGAAATATCCATCCCCGGCGTAACTTCAACTTCGTCACTGATTCTTGAACATTATTCTCAAGAATCTGCTGATACTGAGTGGAATCCATGAGACCCTCAACTTTAACAAGATTCCCGATGCCGGCATTGGCCACAAAGCCCCAAAGCATGATGGAACCTCCACCAAATTTTACAGTGGGTAGCATGTGTTTTTCTTGGAATGCTGTTTCTTTTTGGACGCCATGCATAACGCCTTTTTTTTTATAACCAAACAACTCAATTTTTGTTTCCAAAATGAAGCTGCCTTGTCCAAATGTGCTTTTTCATACCTCAGGCAACTCTATTTGTGGCGTACGTGCAGAAACGGCTTCTTTCTCATCACTCTCCCATACAGCTTCTATTTGTGCAAAGTGCGCTGTATAGTTGACCGATGCACAGTGACACCATCTGCAACAAGATGATGCTGCAGCTCTTTGGAGGTGGTCTGTGGATTGTCCTTGACTGTTCTCACCATTCTTCTTCTCTGCCTTTCTGATATTTTTCTTGGCCTGCCACTTCTGGGCTTAACAAGAACTGTCCCTGTGGTCTTCCATTTCCTTACTATGTTCCTCACAGTGGAAACTGACAGGTTAAATCTCTGAGACAACTTTTTGTATCCTTCCCCTGAACAACTATGTTGAACAATCTTTGTTTTCAGATCATTTGAGAGTTGTTTTGAGTAGCCCATGATGCCACTCTTCAGAGGAGATTCAAATAGGAGAACAACTTGCAATTGGCCACCTTAAATACCTTTTCTTATGATTGGATACACCTGGCTATGAAGTTCAAAGCTCACTGAGGTTACAAAACCAATTTTGTGCTTCAGTAAGTCAGTAAAAAGTAGTTAGGGGAATTCAAATCAATAAAATGATAAGGGTGCCCATACTTTTGCACCGGTCAAATTTTGGTTTAATGCATATTGCACATTTTCTGTTAGTACAATAAACCTCATTTCAATCCTCAAATATTACTGTGTCCATCAGTTATTAGATACATCAAACTGAAATGGCTGCTGCAAACACCAAAATATTTAGAACAAAAAATGATTAAGATTAATAGGGGTGCCCAAACTTTTTCATAGGACTGTATATACATACACCACCAGTATGAGACTCTTCCAACATGCAAATTAATGGCATAAAAAACCCAGATCAGATTTTTTTTTTTTTATTAAAACATGTATCATCATCAGTAAGAAAAGCTTCTTCCAGGTCTTCAATGTCTATGATGGAAGTCTCCATTTAAATAAGGAGGGAGAAGAAACTGTAGACACCTGTACCGATCCGGCAATGTCTATATGAGAGACGCAGCACTTTTCAACAGCAGAGGTCTCGCTGCCTCCAAGATATCAATCTCTGGATCCAGAGAGCGTCCGAGTCCTTCCAAGACCAAAATGGCAAAAACGATAGATGCAAAGTTACTCTCCAGCTTCACCTGGAAATAAAATGATAAAAAACATAATGAATAAAATAAAAAAGGGGTTTTACTCCAATCACATCCAAAGCTGCTTTCAAAGTTCGATTTTGCTTCCAGTTAGCATTAGATTTAATATGTGTTCAGGGTATGGGCAGGACTTGCGGTGGTATCTCCTACGTGCTGCACCAGGGTACAATACATTATAGCGCTTCAATTACATTGCTGGGGTCTGGGTGGTTATGGTGATAGTGCAGGTTGCAGAATTTTGTATGCAGCTTTGAATGTGTATGGAGAAGAGAGGCTAATATAACACTTCAATATATCAACAATAAGGGATATTTACTCCCACGGAGTAACGCGCCGCTCATTCTGACACGTAAACACCTGACAGAGTGAGGCGCTTCAAAATAGATCCCATTGATTTCAACGGGTGCCGTCTTATGCGCGCTACACATTGAAATCAATGGGAGGCTTTTTAACCCATTGATTTCAATGTGTAGCACGCGTAAGATGTCACCCATTGAGGTCATTGTGATCTGTTTTGAAGCGCCTCACTGACACGTATTTACGTGTCAGAATGAGTGGCGCGTTACTCCGTGGGAACGGAGCCTAAGGGGTGGGGGAGGTCAAAATAAAATACGGAAACGAAAACTATACCTTGTGTTTCATCAAAACCTGAAAAACCCGAGACAGCAATGCTGCAACCTGGAGCTGAAAAGAACAGCAAAAACAGGCAAATTTACTGTATAGTATACATAAATACCTCCAGCAAGATTAGATCACTGCTCTCCTGAAACACTCTGTGCTGCTAAAAAGCATTTCTCCTTCCTCTTAAGGGTCTTTTTTGTATTTGTATCTTTATATTATGGGGTCTGTATTTTATAACGGATCTGGTCTGGGGTCTGTATATTATGTGTCTTGGAGTTCCAGCTTACTTACGTTTTTTTTTTTTTTTTTTTCAAGGGGTCTAGTATAAGGTCTATATTAATTTCAGGGGTCTGCGAGAATCTATATATATTTGTTCATGAATTTGTTGTCTGAATTTATTAATGGTGTCTAGTCTGGGGTCTGTATGTATTTAGGGGGTCTGGTGTGTTCTTTGGATTAGACACATTTTGTATTTCCAATGCTATATGTTAGGGGTGTGTTCTATATGTGGGCAGGGCATAAAGCCAAAAAATTTAGCACAAATTTAGTCCATCTTCTATTCTTCCCTTTAGAGACTCCTTGGACTTCCATCTTAAAGAACTCTTTGTAATTCCTTATTTCACCTCTGGAGGTGCTGCAGGCAAAGCGAATACCTGCATCCAGGTTTCCACTAAGTTCATAACTGGTTGTTTGAGGTCTCAGCAGTGAATGTCCACAAAGTGTAAAAAGTTATGTTGTGTCCTCACCTTCCCGAGAGATACTGTATTCCTCCTGGCCTCGTTCACCAACTCAGCCATTTGGGACTTGAAGCCTTCCACATCCACGCACTGATTGGCTCTGGCGTGGCGCAGGATCAGCTCTGCCACTGTCTCTCCCTGCAGGAACCAATCAGAAAACACCAAAGCTGATTCCGTTCTATCACTAGAAATTGTAGTTAAAGGGGAACTCCACAAACCAGATGGAACTTCTATAATCTTTGACAACTTACCTGCCCTTGCACTACTGCAGTAAAGACAGAGCGGAAGTTCTCAAGATCCTTTTCCTGTAGCTCAGCCACTATACCAGCATCCAACAAGACCAACCTGAGAGGGCAGCGGCTGGGCCGGACGTCTACAATTAGAGTGTCACACATGTCCACTAGGGTGGTCTGGTCACTGTGGCCAGGGAAGAACTCCAAAACTCCTTGTACGAGGATATTACCAGGGTGGAGGTCAGCATGGACGAAATTATCCACAAATACCTGAAAGGAAAGAAGGAAGGTGTAGAAATTACATAAGAATAAGATGCAACTTTAATGCCATTGCCAGGCCACTAGGGGCAGTATTGCTCTATGGCACCCTAAGTGCTCAAACATTTGTTGCACACATGGGTTTTGCCGTCCCTGAAAGCACTAATGTATGCAAAGGACCAGCCATTTATGGTCACATGACCATATGTGCACAGGTCTTTTTTCTGTAGAAGAACCTGCCATATATGGTCACATGACCATATGTTTGTGCAGGTCCTGAAGCCCGAGGGCAAGACAGAGAGTGAACAGCAGTAAGTGTCTGGTGCGTATAATAGTTTGGAGGGTCTGGTCTGTATTTAGGGGTCTGCGTTTCTATTTAGAGGGTCTTGGGTTTATATTTATTCAGGGTGTCTCTTCTGTGTTCCGTATTTATTTATGGAGACTGGTCGGAGGTTGTTCTGGAATGTGTACCTCTTTAAGGGGGTCTGGTCTGGAGCGTGGGCTGTATTTATCCTGGGATCTGTATTCTGGAGGTCTAGTCTGAGGCCTGCATTAATTTAGGAGTCTGGTCTGGGCTCAGAAGTTTGGGGAACATCAGAGATAACACTACTTCTATGGGGCTTAGGAAATGGGGTACAATTTTGGAAGTAACTGGCAATAAGCTCCTACCATCTTCAGTAACATGTCCACTCCCAAGGCTGCGATCCGTCGTTTGATCTCAGAAGAGCCCCCCTCCTGAATGTAAAGAGACAATGGTTCTCCATCCTAACAAAAGACAAACATACGGTTAAATAATCCACAACCGAGAACCCATTTTTAAGGAACCCTTTCAGGACACTAATCCATTAGCTGGAGCACAAGAGGGGCTACAAAGAGCATTTCTCTTTCTTTAGGACCCAGCATATCCATTTATTATAGACACCTCTATTAACGTTAATAGATGATGTGTAATACGTCACTTCACCTGCGGGGGAGCTGTAGATAAACTGAACACTTGTCACCAGGTTCCTATACATAATAAAGATGATCACTTTGGATTACAGCAGCAAAACATCTTACTAATACTATCAACTCAAATTTTTTTTTTCTAGAAATTTTTCATGATCAGGTTGATCCGAATTGCGACCCTAGCTCATTAGGGCAGACTATGATACCTAACACGATGCCAAACGTAGCCATTACTCAGAGCAAACAATCAGACTTCAGCTCTTATACTGTATAGGCCAAGACCACATTCAGCAAGAAACGTAGTAAAATAATACAAGATGGGTGCCCACCTGGAAGGTCTCCACCAAGATGTTCCTTGTCACAAAGGGTCTCAGGGGTGAGGGAAACTTTATAAAATCCATTTTCTCAAATTTTTGCTGAAACGTCTCCAAGTTCCTGGCCTCGAAACGTAGATCTATCTGGAAGAAAATATGAGATTCTTGTTCATGTATATGGTTGGTCCCTAGTAAAGTATGATTTTCTCGATTCTAACTGTTCTCGGACTATAGGATATATATTACTCCAAGTCCTGCTGGTTCAGAGTCTCCAATGACCTCATCTTCTCCATGACAAAACATATTGAGGGACATGAGACATTTAGAGTGAACTTATAATATTCGTCAGCCATATTGGAGACTAAGAAGACCTGGCTTTGGACACCTGATCATCCAACATCTATACAGACATGGATCTCAAACCTATGAACCAAAAAAACACCTCTTTGAGAAGACGACCCCTTGTCCAGTCCAGATTTCCTGCAACAGACATTCAGTTCCTCCCTATATTAGGCATACTGGCCATCTTCTTTGAAATGAACACCCTTCTAGAAGTTTTGGGTGCTCTGTTCGCTGGAGTTCCACTTACTTGTTGGGTCATTAACTTCTCAAACTCCTCCACAATCTCAGACAGACTCAACCACCGGAATCCAGGAATCAGACTAAGTAACTTACTCCAGGTCTTCATGATGAGAAGATCCATCTTCACCTGCTGGCCAAGACCTGGATGCAGGACCTAGTAACAAGGCAAGACTTAATGGCTATCTAAAGAACAACAAGTGCCGACACCAATAATGGGATGAAGGCAAAATAAATTTTGGGGGAGTCTGTAATGATAACATGAATGGAGGAAGCCATGGTGAGTCGCGTATTCTACCTCCAGCAGACTCGTCATACATAGTCTTGACTCCTGTTCCAGCTCATGCAAGGAGAGTCCTGAGTTGGAGACTAACCTCTATGACATCCTATTCCCAAACAAAGGGTCACCACTGTGACAAGTGATTGACTGAGGGGGTCAAGATGAACCAGACAGTCCAGGCCAACAGGAAGTGCCGAAACGGAAGCAGTAAGGTATGGCTTATTTTACACCATTTTTACACCAAAAATTTTGGCCAGACACCCCCTTTCTGATGTCACTAGATGGTATTGGTGGGGTTCATGGACTCATTTAAAAGGGTTGTCCAGTTGTCACAAATACCATATTACAGTATTCCATTGTGCTGTCAATTTCTGGGCACCTCTTTTTACACTTAAGATGGCCTCCAACTTCTCTGACTACACAGTGTACAGTGGTAGTCAGACACTCCCACTGCTCTCAGCAGGGGTGAACCTGCCTTTTTCGCCGCCCGAGGAGGACGACAGAAAGCCGCCCCCCCCCCCCCCCAGGGAGGAGGGGGCGGAGCGGAGGGACGGAGCGAAGGGGGTCGGGGTAGAGCAGGCATGGTGGAACGCATTAGCAGGAAGAGAGCAGACACGGAGAGGACCTGCTCTCTGCCTGAGCGTGAGGGGAGGCCGCTGGAGCAGCGCTGCGTCCACAGGGCCTCCCCAATCCACCGCTCGGTGACGGTGACGCTAAACCAGTCCAGGACAGCTTGTCCAGGACTGGCTTAGGTAAGCAAAAATGCCGCTCTCCCCGGGGCCCTGGCATAGCGCCGCCTGAAGCGGTTGCTTCAGGTCGCCTCATGGGAGGTGTGGCGCTGGCTCGCAGATGTACAAACACTGATACCCCAAGGAAAGTATCTCAGACTATGCTATGAACAAAGTACAGTAATAGTCTGCGACACTCCCCCCATGGTTTAGCTCAGAGCGGGGGGGGGGGGGGGGGGGGTCTCAGACTACTGCTGCACACTATGGAGTTTGAGAACCTGCTGGTTTTAGAACAGAAAATAGGGGTCCGGGAAGCGAATGGGTTTAAACACTGACCGCTGGGTTTCCGTCTCCTGTCCAGTTTTGTGGGGCAAAAGACGGAAACCGTCCGGATTGGCTAAACCGGAGACTGGGCGCAGATGTGAACCCGCTCTTATCAGTTAAAAACCTCTTAAATCGATGCGGTCTCTCTTTTCAAACATACAAGCACCAGCCAGATCAGGCAGAGTCTCCCACCCTGGAGGACCCATCATGTCCATGTACAATATGAACAGCTCATTGAGTTCAATGGACCCAGTGCAATGCTTCATTTCCCCTGTGGTGGCGCTGTAGGGAAAGTAAACACCTGCTATTGGATTTCTTTGGAAATGGCAAAGATTGTGGTGATCCCAGAATAACAAACTGGAATCAATGTGCTTAAGGGACTATAAAAGGCATGCAATCCCTTTAATGATCATTTTCAGTTTGCCGACCATAGGGGGCGTTGGCAGGAAATAGATATTTTTTGATGAGGACTCTCAAAAATGACTGAAAAAGAAGGATGGCTATTCGGAGGTCATTACTTTTACCGCCACTGGGACTAAATGATCTGAGTGTTCGTCTGATCCCCCTGAAGAAGGTAATGGTTCATGGTCCTTTGGAGACATCTGGCTAGGTTTCCGCCTGCTCCTCAGAAGTCGAAAAATTCCATGAAGCCCCGGTACCTCCCACGCTTCATACGCAGAATCCCGCTCCATGCTCTCTACTAGAGATTGGGAGTCCATGTTCTGAATATTGGATAGGTCCGCATAGGCCTTATAGACCTGCGCCACACAACCAGATCCCACCGGGTCCCTGCTGGAGAACCTCAACACATGACCGTAGTCCTTCCCGAAGGCTCTTCTCAAACAGAGCTCCGTGTATTCCCAGGGGTGCGGAGTGACCTTAACGTGTAATTTGGAAAAGAGAGCACAGAAGTCCTCCGAGAAGAGGTCTCGGCGAGTGCTAGCCCATTGGCCAAGCTTGATGCACGCTGGTCCTGAAGACTCGGTGGCCTTCAACAAGAGACGTAGCCACAGGGAACTGAGACCCGAGGAAAGGTATGTGAGGGGGTAGGCAGTCAATAGTGGTCCGAATTTACAAAACAGGATGAAAAAGCGAAGTCCTATACGTATAACAAAGGCGACTCTCCTGAAGAAGGTCTCTGGTGGCTTCTGTGGACCCACTGATGGTCCAAGGCTCAGGAGCGGCTCTACCTTCTCCACCAGTCTCTCACATTGGGCTGTGGCGGTGACGTATCGAAGACCCAAGCACCATAACGTGATCCCGGACAGGGTCTTCACCCCCGAGCACCTGAGTCTCTGGAATACAAGGTCCCTCCATTGGGGCAGATCCCTGGATCTCATGCAAAGCCTGGAGCAAAATGTGGCCCCAACTCTCAGTGTCAGGGCCTGCGCCATTGTAGAGGCAGGTTACATGGACGTCATGGCAGATCTGCTTCCTCTCCTGGCAGCGCTCATTGTTAGAACATGCGACTGGATCGCCGGATCTCCCGTGTACTGGCTGACCGACGAGCCTCGCATGTCACTCAAGCGCGCAGAGTCACGTGACCCGCAGCCCGGCGACCTTAGCACCGAGAGCGCCAAGATGTGAGTGACACGCCCCCTGCACGTGACGTCAGAGCGGCAATTAACCCTGCCGCTGCCACACCGCTCTAGGACGAGTGTAGCGCAATATAAAGAGGAGGAGAAGGGGGCGTCACCGGGGAGAAGAGGGGGCGTCACCAGGGAGAAGAGTGGGCGTCACCAGAGAGAGGAGGGCGTGTCACTGGGGACCCTGGAGGCAAATTTAAATAAGCAACATTTGGGTGAAAGCTTCAGTGTCAGTCATTACTGCTACATCCTGGTAATATCATGGACTGGTATATAGAGCCTGGAGAGTATAAGAGGTGAGTGAGGAAGTGTATAGTGTCTATGTATTATCTATCTATCTATCTATCTATCTCCTATCTATCTCCTATCTATCTATCTATCTATCTATCTATCTAATATCTATCTATCTATCTATCTATCTATCTATCTATCTATCTATGTATCTGTCTATCTATCTAATATCTATCTATCTATCTCCTATCTATCTCCTATCTATCTATCTATCTATCTATCTATCTATCTATCTATCTATGTATCTGTCTATCTATCTAATATCTATCTATCTATCTATCTATCTATCTATCTAATATCTATCTATCTATCTCCTATCTATCTATCTATCTATCTATCTATCTCCTATCTATCTATCTATCTATCTATCTATCTCCTATCTATCTATCTATCTATCTCCTATCTATCTATCTCCTATCTATCTATCTATCTATCTATCTATCTATCTATCTATCTATCTATCTCCTATCTATCTATCTCCTATCTATCTATCTATCTATCTATCTATCTATCTCCTATCTATCTATCTATCTATCTATCTATCTATCTATCTATCTCCTATCTATCTATCTAACTATCTATCTCCTATCTATCTATCTATCTATCTATCTATCTATCTCCTATCTATCTATCTATCTATCTATCTATCTATCTATCTATCTCCTATCTATCTATCTATCTATCTATCTATCTATCTCCTATCTATCTATCTATCTCCTATCTATCTATCTATCTATCTATCTAACTATCTATCTCCTATCTATCTATCTCCTATCTATCTATCTATCTATCTATCTATCTCCTATCTATCTATCTATCTATCTATCTATCTATCTATCTATCTATCTATCTCCTATCTATCTATCTATCTATCTATCTATAGCCATTCTAACCATCTGTGCCTATAGTGTGAGAGGGGTTGTCAGGCGGGGACAGCTGAGGTAGATGTCACTCGCACAGTCTCTTCACAGTCACCATATTGTGCGGTGCGTGCAGTTGTTGCAGGACAGGTGCTCCTTGTGAGATCGGCCTCTCCTGAGTCTGGATATTTACCCGCCATTAGAAGGCGATATGTTAAAACTTTGAGAGGTCATGTGACATCTTGGGGTGTCAATTAGAAAGTAACCCGTCCGCTGATAGAGCTGTGGTAATTTTCCAGTAGTTACCTAAGTGAAACTATGTCAGGAGGAAGCGAAATGTCCTGTAGATTCATCATCTAATATCTACAAGGGAAAGATAATACCTTGTATTGTACAATTAATACTTTATAGTCCACTTACAGGTTACTTATATTATTAATCTGAGAAATGTATTTACTGATCCTGAGTTACATCTTGTATTATACCCCAGAGCTGCGCTCACTATTGTGCTGGTACAGTCAAATCAAAATCAAATCAAAAAAGCTTTATTGGCACGTCCGAATAGATATTTGGCATTGCCAAAGCTAGTAAAGTGTGTGGGGGGGGAGTTGGACTCGGGTGCGTGAGTGGTGGTGGTGGGGTGGATGGTTTGGGGTATAACAGTCCATGGAGTCTCATCTTCCTCTTCGTTGGTGACCGTTATATGGGGAGGTGGGGTGGGGCGGTTGGTTTGGGGTATAACAGTCCGTGGAGTCTCATCTTCCTCTTCGTTGGTGACTGCTATATGGGGAGGTGGGGGTGGGGTGGGGCGTACATACATTACATTACTTATCCTGTATTATACTCCAGAGCTGCGCTCACTATTCTGCTGGTGCAGTCACTGTGTACATACATTACATTACTTATCCTGTA
This sequence comes from Leptodactylus fuscus, assembly GCF_031893055.1. Lineage (NCBI taxonomy): Eukaryota > Metazoa > Chordata > Amphibia > Anura > Leptodactylidae > Leptodactylus > Leptodactylus fuscus. The sequence continues at coordinate 210,556,070 of NC_134269.1, read as the reverse complement.
TTATACTCCAGAGCTGCGCTCACTATTCTGCTGGTGCAGTCACTGTGTACATACATTACATTACTTATCCTGTGTTATACTCCAGAGCTGCGCTCACTATTCTGCTGGTACAGTCACTGTGTACATACATTACATTACTTATCCTGTATTATACTCCAGAGCTGCACTCACTATTCTGCTGGTGCAGTCACTGTGTACATACATTACATTACTTATCCTGTATTATACTCCAGAGCTGCGCTCACTATTCTGCTGGTGCAGTCACTGTGTACATACATTACATTACTTATCCTGTATTATACTCCAGAGCTGCGCTCACTATTCTGCTGGTGCGGTCACTGTGTACATACATTACATTACTTATCCTGTATTATACTCCAGAGCTGCGCTCACTATTCTGTTGGTGCAGTCACTGTGTACATACATTACATTACTAATCCTGTATTATACTCCAGAGCTGCGCTCACTATTCTGCTGGTACAGTCACTGTGTACATACATTACATTACTTATCCTGTATTATACTCCAGAGCTGCGCTCACTATTCTGCTGGTGCAGTCACTGTGTACATACATTACATTACTAATCCTGTATTATACTCCAGAGCTGCGCTCACTATTCTGCTGGTGCAGTCACTGTGTACATACATTACATTACTTATCCTGTATTATACTCCAGAGCTGCGCTCACTATTCTGCTGGTACAGTCACTGTGTACATACATTACATTACTTATCCTGTACTGATCCAAAGTTATACTCCAGAGCTGCGCTCATTGCCTAGAACAAGTCTTGACCTGACCACAGAGAGTCTTAAAATGATTTTCAGTGACTAATCCAAAAATTCACTTAAAATAATTCCTAATCTTCACCACTAGGTGGCACTATTCTACAATATAAATCAATGATATGACCAAGTAACAAATCAAGATCTTTCTTGTATTGCTATAGCTGGGGTGACTTCATCTTGTATTCCTTAAGGTGTATTTATCTGAAGACAATTATTCTTTGTTGCTCTTAAAGGGGTTGCCTTGGTACTTGAGCAAAAAACGTGAAAAAGGAAATTAACCCAAAAGGGTACGGCTACAGAAAAACACCAGGCCCTTTTGTCCTGAGGGGGCCCATTTCAGTCTCTGTTATAGGGATCTCATTCCCCAGCTGGGGGGTATTTCATGTGTTTTGGGAATAAGTTGAAGTGGAGTGACAACTTTTTTAGACAGTTCTTGATTTTACCACTAGGGGACAGCAGAGGTTTTCTGTTCTTGGTTTTCTTTTTGGGAATGATGGTATCAACAGTTGAATTTCAACCCAGTTCCCCATGTAACAAAAGTGTTATAAGGTGACACCATCTCTTCCATATTTCTCTTGGAACCCATGACTGTTGTCCTCAGGGGCCCGCTCATTGGGGCCCATAAAGTCGTGCCCTTTCGGAGCATGTATACTGTTCCTATGAAGGCCTATGTGTCTCCATGGTGACAGACTACAAACAATCCCTGTGTGTAGTCAGATTCTGTCCCTGTGAGAAATTTTAACGGGTTCTCAATCTCTTTTTTGTTATGAGTTCTCTGGGACGTAGCCGATCACAGAGTGTCCCCAGATGGCATCCCCTACACTCAGCTGTAATCTGTGGGGAGGAACAAGTGTTCTTTTTTCCTGCAGCACCACCAGTGGAGAAATAAAGTATTACACAATTACTCTTTATATCAATGGGCTGCCCATGTGATCCGTGGACGTGCTGGGTCCTCCAGAGTCACAGACACTCTTTGAAGTCGTCTTCCTCTCTGGCTCAGAATCTCACCAGTCATTGGCTTTTCTTCCATGTCGAGACAAGGACCGAATAAAAGTCAGAATGGCGGCGACAGGGTTAAGTGAAGTGAGTGCTGCTTAGTTTATTTTCTCTTTATCCCCTAAAAAAAAAATAGAATCTCCCTAGACACCCATTTTAATTGCCCCTTATGTGACCCATGATTCTCCAGACAATGGAGGTTAAAGGGGTTCTCTGCTTTCGATAATCCCTACTTGTCTCTCAACAGTAATCAGGACACAAAATGTGCCCCGGCAGGACTCCCCCGTGACCAGCTGTGATCTGGGGAAACCTGCAAGTAAGTATTCAATTTCCCTGCAGCGCCCCCACAGGAGAAATGAAGTATTGCACAGAGTCAATTTAAATCAATGGGTTGTCTCCATAATGTAGGACAGGGCGGGTCCTCCAGAGAGGGAGACACTCTTGTAACTACTTTTTTCTCTGGGTAAAAGAGGAGGAGCCTGAGCCTACAGAGACGGTAAATGAAAACGGGTTACAAGGGGCGATTCCTTTAACCTGAGAGAGTTTATTTTACTTACAACCAAACGACACCAAGTCATTCATTTACCTGAGAAACTCCGCACTGGTGACAATTTACCAGGTTGATTATTACCTTTTTATTCTTTTTTAACCTGTTGTCTATTTAATATATAAAATATTGTTTATGGGTACGCCATGCATTTCACTTTTAATTTACTAAAAAGTTTTGTTTGTTTTTTTAATTTGAATCCTTTTTTTTTTTTTACATTTCAATAAGTTTTTTTTACTTATTACTATTATTTTTTCAAATAAAAAATAGATTTATTTTTTTTGTATAATCCGACCATCTCTGAAAACCATGTTCTAGGAGAATCGAAAGTGATTTTTTTTTTTTGGTCTCTTTTTGGAAGTTATTTTTTTGTACTTTTTTCTTTAAAAAAAATAAATTATTTATTGTAATTTTATTTTTATTGCTTTTTTAAGTTATTGTTATTTTTGTACTTTTTTAAAAAAAAAATAAAATTACTTATTGTAATGTTGTATTGTACTTTATTTTTATTAGTTTTTAAGTTTTTTGTACTTTTTTAACATTTTTTTTTACTTACTATTACTTTATAATTTTTTATTGTTATTTTTGTAAGGTTTTTTTTTTTGAGTTTTTAAACATTTTTTTTACTTTATTATAATTTTATTTTTATTAGTTTTTATGTTGTTATTGTTATTTTTGGAAGGGGTTTTTTTTTGTATTTTTTAACATTTTTTTTTACTTATTATAATTTTATTCTTATTATTATTTTATTTTTTTTAAGTTGTTGTTTTTGGAAGTTTTTTGTATTTTTTTTAACAATTTTTTTTTCCTTACTCTAATTAAATTTTTATTAGTTTTTAAGTTGTTATTGTTATCTTTGGAAGTTTTTTTGTATTTTTTTAATTTTCTTTTACTTTTATTAGTTTTTTAAGTTGTTTTTGGAAGATTTTTGTATTTTTTCCACATTTTTTTTTTTTTACTTATTATAATTTTATTCTTATAATTTTTCTTAGTTGTTTTTGGAAGTTTTTTGTATCTTCTTAAGAATTTTTTTCCTTACTATAATTTTTAAGTTGTTATTGTTATTTTTGTAAGGTTTTTTTTTTTTGTAACTTTTTTCAATAATAACAGGAACTGACGTCTCACATATCACGACCCACTAGAGTGCTTGACTATTGAACTCCACTTTGATAACCCCCCCCCCCCCCCCTCTGCTCCTCTTCACCCCCCTTCCCCTTCCTCCAAGGTTAAAAAAATTGCCATTATCTCCGTCATCACAGGGGTGACCCAACTTGTATTCTCTGTAGGCCCCCCCTTGGAGACAAAATGGTTAAAATCCCTACGTCCTACCCCTACCCCCCCCCCCCCCCTCCCAACCTAAGGCCCATCCTTTAGTCAGGGGGCTACAGGTTGCCATAGAGATGGAACCTTTCCCCAGCCAGCTGCAGATGAAGAAGTCAGAATGGGTCAGGCTTGCAGGGTGGGAAGCGGGAGGAGGAGGAGGAGAGAGAGGAGGAAACACAGAAACTCCAAAGAGACAGAGGGAGAGAAGAGAGAGCAGAAGAATTTCCAGAAATCGCATAGGAAAAAAAAATATCCATTATCAACAGGGAAATAAAGCCTACAGGATGTATGGAGGAGGGGAGGCAGCTGGGGAAGTGTAGGGTGCCCGCAGACTTCTCCCACTTACTCTGAAGGAGAAGGAGAAGAAGAAGACCTCAGCGCAAGGGGAAAAGTTTTTTCGTCTTCTAAGAGGATTTGGAAGTTTAACAAAAGAGAAGAGGAGGAGGAGGGGGGATGGATCCAGATGCTTATTCCGATCCCTGCTTTTTTCTCAAGTTACACAAGATGAGGGAGGAAGAGAAGGACGCGGCTCCCTGGGTTTTAAAAGAGGTATTTTTGTTGTTTTTGATATTACCGAATCGGTTTTAGGACGGGGTTCTGTGGACGGGGCCGGTTTTGGGCTAACGCAGTGAATGGGGTTGAAATTTGGTAGGGTAGCGGTAAATAGGTTGGGGTTGTTATATGGGATTTACATAGGACTGCGGGGTCGTCTATTGAGTTATTGTAAGGTGACGAAAACTGGTAAATGAATCGCCGCTACGTCTGACACTCTCAGCTCTGCTGCGTCTGATCCAATGGACAATATGCTCGATAGGGCTATCAGGATATATAATATATGATAATCTCTGCACTGTTATACCTCATATCTGTCATATTTGGCATCCTGGTATCTGCAGCATCTGACAGCTATGAATGGTTTCATTAAACAATCTCAGCTCTGCTACATCTGACAATCTTTACACTACTACATCTAACAGTCATCTATCCCCTACGTTATGCATTCTAATATCTGACAGCCATAAATGTTTTCATTGACCAATCTCAACTCTTCTCCTCCCCTAGTAGTGACCATCTCAGCTCTGCTACATCTAACAATCTCATATCTGCCACATCTGGCAGTCTCATGTCTGATGTATCTGACAGCCGTAAATATTTTCATTGAACGATCTCAGCTCTGCTACATCTGGCAATCTTATACTTGTTATATGGTAAGTCTCAGCTGTACTACATCTAACACGCATCTGCTGCATTGGACTGCCTCAGCTCTGCTACATCTGGCAATCTTATACTTGTTATATGGTAAGTCTCAGCTGTACTACATCTAACACGCATCTGCTGCATTGGACTGCCTCAGCTCTGCTACATCTGGCAATCTTATACTTGTTATATGGTAAGTCTCAGCTGTACTACATCTAACACGCATCTGCTGCATTGGACTGTCTCAGCTCTGCTACGTCTGATATTCTTATTACTGTTGTTTCAGACAACCTCAGCTCTGCTACATCTGACAGGCCTTACCCTCTGCACCTAACAATCTCAGCTCTGCTACATCTAACAGTCACATATCTACGCCATCTGATGATCTTGGCTCTGCCATATCTGACGTCTAGGCTCGGCTTTCACCTAAGGCCAAAGATTTGTTGTGCTAGTCGCTGGTGCCGATTGGTAAATTTGTGACCCCTTAGCACCCGATGCCCTGCCAGGTCCCCCCTCCCTCTAGAGATGCCCGGTGGCGAGGCTTGTATACTTCCATATATACCATTTCCTAATCACTGGTGGACAGGACTGTTCTTGAAGGCTTTGATCCATTCATTCCAATATTTTTCACAATAAGTTAGCCACTAGATGGCACTCTTCTATGGTTGTGAATGAATATCTTCACGACTAGTCATATTATCACGTGCCTGAAGACCAGCTGCCATATTGCTCCCTTCTTAAAGGGACGGAGTGTAGATGACACCTTTAGATCTGGCGACTTAGTCTGTGTTGCTGAATAACACCCTGTCCAGGTCCATTTTCAAAGTCCTCTATGGAGTGTCCCTTTAAGACATTACCCCATTAAGTTCTGGGTCTCGACACGCGTGAAGGTTTCCTCATGTGATGTGACATGAGTCGGGAACTACCTGCGCTGATCCGCATTGTTCCTGCGTCCAGTTTACGGGACTCTCTTCCTCACTGGAGGACATCCTGCCGGTACATTGTGAGTGTTTTTGTGGCCGGGTGTATAATCCCCTGGCAGGCAGGCTGTGGATATATAACTTGGCTCACTTTTCGACCTCCGCCTCAGTTAAACTTGTAGTTTCGCCTTTGTCACCATCACCCAGTTTCTAAGAAATAGCAAAAAAAAAACAAATGTGAGAAAAAAATTCTGTTCCTTGAAGGGCCTTGTGACTACTTACAACTCGTGTAAGTGTTGTCATCACAAACAGATCTGCGTACTTGGTGGCATCTTCTCTACTACCATATCGCCAGATAGACTGCCAAAGAGTCTGAGAGAAAGAGTGACAACCTGTCTGGGGGCGGCCATGTTGGATACTAAATTTAACAGACCTTGGGGATGTGTGAACAGTGGACTGGGTTAACGTGTCTTTAGGGATGACCCCTAAAGAACGGTGAAGATGAACACGACCCACACATGTCCAATCTCAGTACTTGGCTACCCTAGTACTGGGTAACATGGGTGAGCCCCCACCTTTTTGGATTGATATGCCTGCAAAAGTTGGGGTAGACAATGGGAACACTTTAGACCATGTTGTGGACTGAGGTCCATCCTCAACATGGAGACAGGCAATTAACACCTTCCATGTAGAGGACACATGGTCAAGAGGGGCTTCGAAGAACAAAAACTCTTGGAGACCCCCTGGTTTTGATTTACGCTACCTCATCTGTCCATCTTGGGACATCTGTACCAAGACTTGTGCTAGAGAATTAATTTGAGACCTTGGGTTTGGCTTCTGTCTGCCTGTGGATAGCTGACACCTTGGCACATTGACCATGGGGAAGGTTGTGAAGGCCCCAGTTGAGGTTTCCTCTGTGGACTTTCTCATTCAATTATACCTATAGGGAAACCGCCGGCGTTTCCATAGTCATAATTGCTGCAATTTTTCTGCATGTGTGAATGGGATTCGCTAGAGTCCATTTTGCATGGACTATAACTCCACGAGGGGCCTCGGCCTGAAAGTGACCTCCCCACAAGAACTGTGCCTCAGCGGCTTCATGAAGTGCATTTCTATGGTTGACCAGTTTTATATTAGCCTAAGATTACTATGCTCAATGCCAAGTGGCAGCCGTAGTGATGTAAAGCACGTTGTTTTGGTCTGATGGATGAATGTTTCCAAAGAATGCTGCCAACCACAATGCATAGTGTCTACTGAAAAATTATCAAAAGTAGGGTTAATGTTATGGTATGGATTGTCAGGGTTGGGCCCCTAAAGGTCAGTCTTAACGTTAATGTCACAAGACCCCAGCATATCAACCCAGCCCCATAGATAGATAGGTTAGGGTCACCTGGATCAAATGATGTTCTGCCCTTGTGAATCGCTGCTTCCATTGCCGAGATATCGCTGTTTTTATCATATGCAAATTAAATCTTCGGAGCAACGTGGGCACTGCCATTGCTCCAAATAGCTCATTTGCATAATGACAAAAATAGTGATATCTTGGCAACAGAGGCAGCTATTTACAAGTGGAAGACACTGTTAGGTTAGGATCACCTGAATCAATCTATCTGGGGGGATGTAGTAACAGTCTCACTATACAGTGCGAAAAGACATTTAAAGGGGATTTTTCACCTCCTCCACCAGCTGTAACTGTTCGCGTTGTGTAATAGACACCGCTCCACTGATTTCAGCACAGTTAGAATTTTTTCTCTAGCCCTCACCATTCCCGAGAAATCATTGTTGTTAGGTTCAACACCCATTTGGATCTGTGGTGTTCGGTGGGCGGTCCCAGACTACCTGCGGCATCACACCTGACAGTAACATATCGGGTGCTGAAACTAACAACACCTATTACTCAGGAACGGTAGAGGCTAGATGAAAAATTCCAACTGTGCTGGAATCAGTGGAGCAGCAACTACTGAAGGACGCAAAGAGGTGGAGGTGGTGAAAGGTCCCCTTTAAGACATTTTGAGGAAGGCCGTGTCCTGTTCCAGCACAACTCCAGAGCTCCATAAAGATATAGTGAGAAGTCTGTTGTGGAGGAACTTGAGGGAGCTCCGACCTCAACCCCATTCAACATCTTAGAGACGGACTGGGACTACTGAGCCAGATCTTCTCGTCCACTATTGAGGCCTGACTCCAGACACTCCAAAATTTTGTGGAAAGCTTTCCCAGAAGAGGAGAAGGGGCCCAGCTCCATTATTAATGTCCATGTTTTTGGACTGGGATGTGCAGCCTCCAGGTGTGATGCTCCGGAGTCCACATACGTTTGGCCGCCTACTGTATATATGGTGTTTTTTTATACGGTTCCTCAGAAGAGGAAGTACATTACGTAATGAGAAGCAGATCCAAATTCTTCCCTATGGAACTCGATCTGCTGTGTGTTACAAACCTTTCACCGCTAATTACAAATGGCTGCCAAACGCTGTGACCTCACCGGGTTCAGAAAGGTGACTTCCTATTGGCCGCAGTCGCAGGAATAACGGTAAATAGATAGATTTCCTGACGTAAAGCATCAGAAGATCCAAGTGTAAAGTTCACCAGTGGTGGAAAGTCATGGAAGGTTGTCCTGTCCGTGTTCCTGTTTTTTTTTTTTTTTTGAAACAGTGCCACTTTGTCTTTAGGTTGTGTCTGGTATTGCAGCTTATGAGCCAAGAAATGACTATTTCAGGTCTGGCATTCAGGAATCTGTCAGAGCTGAGTGTTTCTATTATAACATTTCCCACACACACAACTTTCCCAAAACTCTGAATGACAAATCTGTCTATGCAGGCATAGGAATGAGGATTTGGTTTCTGGAGATTTGATTTTCAGGAGTTTAGGAAAGCTGTGTGACAACCAGTGCTTCTAGCATGACAGGTCCCACAGGGCTCATCATCCAGCTTTCTCATAACTCTGAATGGCAAATGTGCCTTCTTATAAAGGGATATGAAAGGAAAGATATAGTCTAGCAGATTTGCCATTCAGGAGTTTGGCAAAGTGATATGACAATCAATAGGTCCAGATTAGGTTTAGATCCAGCTTTTCTATTACCCTGAATGGCAAAGTAATCTGATTTATGAAGGGATACGGTAATAAGGATGAAGTGATGAAGATTTGAATTTCGGGAGTTTTGGAAAGCTGTGTGACAACCAATATGCCAATCTGGCTGATTTATGCAAGGCTATGAGAAGAAGGATATAGTGTATCATATGTGTCATTCTGGAGTCTGAAAAAGCTGTGTGGCACCCAATATACCGACCATTCTAATTCTTCTAGTGGTCGACACCCAGCTTTTCCATATTCTCGAAGATAAGATTTTGCTTGGTAATGAGTGGAAATTTGATTAGTACAGATTTGTCATTCAGGAGTCTGGCAAAGCTGTGTGGCCAGCAATATGTCCAGTATTACAACCTCAATTTTACATCCATCTTTTCTGTCACCCTGAATGGCAAAGCAGCCTGATTTATGCAGGGATAAGAGAATGAAGATACAAGATACATTAAAGCTTCTGCCATTGTTGATACTCAGCTTTCTCATACTCCTGAATGACTTCTGACAAACATACAATGATAGGGGGTGGGAATATGATCTTTACAGATTGTCCATTCATGAGTCTTGGAAAGCTGTGTGATGGTCAAGCTATCTGACACCCCATCTCCAACAAGAGTAGACACTCAGCTTTCCAATATTCCAGAATGGCAAGTCTTTATAAGTTACAATAAATTACCTTTAGGTGTTGACACCCAGCTTTCCCATAATACCGAATGGCAAAATTTCCCAAGCAATGTAGTAATATTATTACTGTGTTCTTGCCTTAAGACTCTGCGATACATCGGACAGTACAGCTACACTCAACTTTCCCATACTCCTGCATGGAAATTCTTCACCTCCTATGTAGGAATAGAATGCTTTAACGGCACATTGGCCATTCTGGAGTCTGAGAAAGCTGTGTGACAGCTAATATTACCAACATGAGGGCTCCAACAATGATTGATACCCAGCTTTCCCAGAGCAAATCGGCCGGTGTGGAGGAATATGACTATTACAAATTTGCCATTCAGGAGTCTGGGAAAGCTGTGTGACTGCTAATATTACCAACATGAGGGCTCCAACAATGATTGATACCCAGCTTTCCCAGAGCAAATCGGCCGGAGTGGAGGAATATGACTATTACTAATGTGCCATTCAGGAGTCTGGGAAAGCTGTGTAATGCTGTGTTTTGTGAAACTACGACTCCCAGCATGCCCGCTTGCTCTGCCGTATTCCGAGCTCACATAAAAGTGAATGGCGCATGCTGGGAGTTGTAGTGTCACCTCAGATGTCTTCATAATAAATCCCCCCGCCATAGTGTAACGCCATTCACCGCACCGCGTTCATGGGGGGTTATTTACTAGCGGAACGTCCTTTAGCGCCCTGAGCGTCGTTGGGTTTCTATATTTATCACCATTTTCTATGCAACAGCTAAACAAATATCACGAGACAATGCGCTGCGAGCGCCACAGGAAGGGACCCGGAAATGGAGACGCCGAAAAGGAAGCGATCATGACAAAAACATGTCAGGTGCCCGTGGTGATGGATGGTCACACATCGGGGCAAAAATTCTGTAAAAAAATAAAAATTTCCACATGAAATATTACCATTGCTGCTGATGGCAACCAATCACAGCGCGGCTTTCATTTACCAACAGCACTATATGAAATGAAAGCTGCGTTGTGACTGGTTGGTAAGGGTAACAATGGCAGCAAGGGGTGATAGGGTCATCAATTTGCCCATTGGGCCTAAAAGCTAAACTGTCTTAGTTGCCCATATCGACCAATCATAGCACAGCTTTCATTTCATATAGTGCTGTTGGTAAATGAAAGCTACGCTGTGATTGGTTGCTATATGTACCCCATTATCTACTTAGTTTTGCCCTGTTAGTGGGGCAGGAGGTAAAAGTAATTATCATAGATACCAACTCATCATCCAAATACTATCCCTCTGTTATTCCTCCTGGAAATGTATGAATAAATTGACAACTGGGAGTTACGTGTCCTCCTTATCAGTAGGGTCACATCCTGTGGGGTCTTTATATACGGGATTGGAGCTGGAGAATCCGTCGCAAAATCGGCATCAAATTCTGCTGTGTGAACATACCCCATGACGTGTCCATTAACACCCTAGCCTTAGGCCTGTTGCAGATGCCTGTGTACTTCCATCTGAATTAAAGGCATGGGGGACACGCAGATGTCACCCGTGTACTGGCCGTGCTTCTGCAGCCCCTTTCATTAAACAAATAGTAGCCACGGAAGCAGGGCCACCAAAATCGACAGGAACAGGACTGTCAGCCCACACACGTGATCTTGTAGATCACAGTCATGTGTACGGACCCATAGCATACCTCCCAACTTTTGAAGAGCCGAAAGAGGGACAAAATATGCGGCAAACATAGCTCCGCCCACTTTTATGTTGACTCCGCCCATTCTCATTCATTTTTCATGTGCCCCCACACATTATAATCCTCCTATAGTCACCTGTAAATTATATGTCCCCCCTCCATCTCTCCCTCAGTTTCATATAACCCCTTTATCTGCCCCCAGTTTCATGTCCCCTCCATCTCTGCCCACAGTTTCATGTCCCCCATCTCTTCCCCCAGATTCATGTCCCCTCCATCTGTCCCCTCCATCTCTGCCCAAGATTCATGTCCCCCCATCTCTACGCCCAAATTCATATCCTCCCCCTTCATCTGCCCCAGTGTCATGCCATGCTACTCTCCCCCCGTTCATCTGCCCCAATGTGATTCCGTTCTCCCCCCCATATGCCCCCAGTTTCATACAGTTACATTACTTTCCCCTCAATGTTTAACACAAATACTTACTCACCTTCCAACGCTCCCCCGCAGCTCTCTCACTCCACTCACATAGTTGTAGGCCCGATGTGATGCCATCACATCGCACCTACACACGACGAAACCGGATCGCAGCAGTAAGGCAGGAGCTGAGTTGTTGCCGATGAGTTGAAATCGGGATATACCGAATTCGTGAATGTCCCGCCGAAATCGGGACAGTTGGGAGGTATGCCATAGACATCAATGGGTCAGTACACTGACCTCGGCCACGGTCGTCTGCAACCGGCCTTAGGCCTCGTTCACATCTGTGTTTAGATTCCGTCCGGGGGAGTCCGCATGAGGACTCCCCTGTACGGAATACCGAACGCAACTGCAAGCGCTGTGCAGTGAAAGCACATGGACCCCATAGACTATAATGGGGTCCGAGTGCTTGCCGCCAGATCTCCGCAGGGAATGTAGTTCACAATCTACTTTCCTGTCCGCATGATTCGTGCGGGCAGTGTGCGGCAAGCACACGGACCCCATTATAGTCTATGGGGTCCGTGTGCTTTTACTGCACAGCACTTGCAATTGCGTTCGGTATTCCTTTTGCGGAATCCCCAAACGGAATACTGAATGCAAATGTGAATGAAGGATCAGACTGTAGGGACAGACCTGTAGGATAAGGGGAACGATAATACTCACTTGTCAGTTTGGTCATACATTTGCAGGAGGAATAACAGAGGGATAGAACAATGAAAAGTCCCCATAGTAGATGGTGCAGGACTCTTGTTTTATGGGGTAAATACGTAGAAGACCGACATTGTCAGGAGAGCGGACAAATTCCCCATTATGGCAGATTTTCCGCCATGAATTTTGCCGCAAATAGACTGCCATCACCATGCGAAATCCGCAACATGTCATGTACTATACAGATTCCTGGGCCGGTTCTCACTTCTGACCATACTTTCAGCATAAGGGCAAGGCTACTAGAGCGGACTACTGTGCGGAGGATTCTCGTAGGTGAAGTTTTTGGTCTAGGGTCGCCATTTAGCCCCTCTAAAAAAAGTTGCGTGACTTCTGTGCGACTTTACACATCGTCGTGCAGCCCCAGCCTGTCTTGGTCAGTCTAGTTAGATAAGCTATATTGTATCAGCGTCCTGGGCCGGCAAGGGTTAAAGGCCCATTGCCCACCCCCGCTCCTGCGAAAGAAAAAAAAAAAATCTGGATTTGTTTTGAGGACTGATTGAAGACCTGCAGGTTTTCCAAGAACTAGTATCCCAAGTGGAAAACCCAAGCAAGGCCAAATCTCTTCCAGGAACGGCGCAGTAGAGGAGGGTGCAATAAATTTAGCCCAAAATATAGGTTGCTCTTTTTTTCAGGGTTTTTTTTTTTTTTTTTTGTTAAAGCGGCTGAAAGGTGGAAATCTGATGCTGCAGAGCTGACTGCGCATTCCTGGGGACCAAGAATGTCAGAAACAAGAGACCGACAGAGAGATCAGGTACAGACAAATGTCTCCGCACAAGTCATCTGGTGGCAGCCAAGAGCTAATGCAAGGCCGGCTTACTGGGTTCAGAAATTGCCCTGAATGTTAATTTGTGGGACGGGGCAAATACTGCCTCCTAATATACGAGACTGGGTACTGCAGCCTAGGAATATCTATCTATCTCTATCTATCTATCTATCTATCTATCTATCTATCTATCTATCTATCTATCTATCTCCTATCTATCTATCTATCTATCTATCTATCTCCTATCTATCTATCTATCTCCTATCTATCTATCTATCTATCTATCTATCTATCTATCTATCTCATATCTATCTATCTCCTATCTATCTATCTATCTATCTATCTATCTATCTCCTATCTATCTATCTCCTATCTATCTATCTATCTATCTATCTATCTATCTCCTATCTATCTATCTATCTATCTATCTCCTATCTATCTATCTATCTATCTATCTATCTATCTATCTCCTATCTATCTATCTATCTATCTATCTATCTCCTATCTATCTATCTATCTATCTATCTATCTCCTATCTATCTATCTATCTATCTATCTATCTATCTATCTCCTATCTATCTTCTATCTATCTATCTATCTATCTATCTATCTATCTATCTATCTATCTCCTATCTATCTATCTATCTATCTATCTATCTCCTATCTATCTATCTATCTATCTATCTATCTATCTCCTATCTATCTATCTATCTATCTATCTATCTCCTATCTATCTATATATCTATCTCCTATCTATCTATCTATCTATCTATCTCCTATCTATCTATCTATCTATCTATCTATCTCCTATCTATCTATCTATCTATCTCATATCTATCTATCTATCTATCTATCTATCTCCTATCTATCTATCTATCTATCTATCTCCTATCTATCTATCTATCTATCTATCTCCTATCTATCTATCTATCTATCATCTATCTATCTATCTATCTATCTATCTATCTCCTATCTATCTATCTATCTATCTATCTATCTATCTCCTATCTATCTATCTATCTATCTATATATCTATCTCCTATCTATCTATCTATCTATCTATCTATCTATCTATCTCCTATCTATCTATCTATCTATCTATCTATCTATATATCTCCTATCTATCTATCTATCTATCTATCTATCTATCTATCTTCTATCTATCTATCTATCTATCTATCTATCTATATATCTATCTCCTATCTATCTATCTATCTATCTATCTATCTATCTCCTATCTATCTATCTATCTATCTATCTATCTCCTATCTATCTATCTATCTATCTATCTATCTATCTATCTCATATCTATCTCCTATCTATCTATCTATCTATCTATCTATCTATCTCCTATCTATCATCTATCTATCTATCTATCTATCTATCTATCTATCTATCTATCTATCTATCTCCTATCTATCATCTATCTATCTATCTATCTCTCTCTCTCATATCTATCTATCTCCTATCTATCTATCTATCTATCTATCTATCTATCTATCTATCTATCTATCTCATATCTATCTCCTATCTATCTATCTATCTATCTATCTATCTATCTCCTATCTATCTATCTATCTATCTATCTATCTATCTCCTATCTATCTATCTATCTATCTATCTATCTATCTCCTATCTATCTATCTATCTATCTATCTATCTATCTATCTATCTCCTATCTATCTATCTATCTATCTATCTATCTATCTATCTATCTATCTATCTATATATCTCCTATCTATCTATCTCCTATCTATCTATCTATCTATCTATCTATCTATCTCCTATCTATCTATCTATCTATCTCCTATCTATCTATCTATCTATCTATCTATCTATCTCATATCTATCTCCTATCTATCTATCTATCTATCTATCTATCTATCTATCTATCTATCTATCTATCTATATATCTCCTATCTATCATCTATCTATCTATCTATCTATCTATCTATCTATCTCCTATCTATCTATCTATCTATCTATCTATCTATCTATCTATCTCTCTCTCTCTCTCTCTCTCATATCTATCTATCTATCTATCTATCTATCTATCTATCTATCTATCTATCTATCTATCTCTCTCTCTCTCTCTCTCATATCTATCTATCTATCTATCTATCTATCTATCTATCTATCTCTCTCCTATCTATCTATCTATCTATCTATCTATCTCCTATCTATCTATCTATCTATCTATCTATCTATCTCCTATCTATCTATCTCCTATCTATCTATCTATCTATCTATCTCCTATCTATCTATCTATCTATCTATCTATCTATCTATCTATCTCCTATCTACCTATCTATCTCCTATCTATCTATCTATCTATCTATCTATCTATCTATCTCCTATCTACCTATCTATCTATCTATCTATCTATCTATCTATCTATCTATCTATCATCTATCTATCTCCTATCTATCTATCTATCTATCTATCTATCTATCTATCTATCTCCTATCTATCTATCTATCTATCTATCTATCTCCTATCTATCTATCTATCTATCTATCTATCGAAATCCGCCTCAAAATCGGCCTGCATAAAAGGTTCCCATTCATTAGAGTGGGAGCTGCTCGCTTTTTTCCCACTAGCGATTTTTTTTCTGCTAGCGGGAAAAAGAATCGACATGCCCTTTCTTCCCGCGTATTCCACTGCGTGAGACTCCCTCCCGATTAGGCCCATTCATTTAGGCTTCATCAGGTGCGGGATGTCGCCATTGGATGCCGGTGCACCTCATCAGTATCCCATCACAGCTAGCCACGCGGAAAGTTCACATGGCGGAAAAGGTTTCTGCCATGTGAACATACCCTTAGAAATCCTTTTCCCAAATATGTGATCAACTGAAAAGAATCATTCCAGATAAAACTAATATACATGTTATACCTAGCACAGGGTCCGAGGGGTGGAGCATGACTCTCAGTTTGTCTCTGATGATATGTAAAGAGTGCTCCTTTAAGTTTTAAAGGGGTTATCCAGGGAGTAATAAAGCTTACTAATACATTCCCTGCACTGGTTAAGCTTTATTACTGCTATACACCTGGGTCCCTGTGCGCTGAGGGCTGCGGGGGAGGCCGGACCTCTCGTTCCTCTATCTCCGTTGCTGTTGCTCTGATTCTTAGTGATGTCATCACCTCCCCTATCCTTACGCCTGTTAGAATAGAAGGGAATTGGTCATGTGACTGAGAGTCAGCGCCTCAGCAGAGGGAGGCAGAGGAACAAGAGGTCCGGCCTCCCCCGCTGCCCTCCCCACAAGTAATTTCAGGGACAGGGGTGTATATTTGTAAATATAGTTTCACCAGTGTAGGGAATGTATTGGTACGTTGTATTACCCCTTTATTAGAATGCCCCAAAATAATGGGAACCTCCATTTCCTTCGGGAGTTTTCCTTAAAGAGACAGGAGCGGCCCAGCCAGATGGCAGTTCTTAGGATATGGATATGCTCTGGATGCACATGAGGTATCGGTAATGTTCTATCGGGGTAATCGGATACGGTTTCCGCATTTTTCATGGTCGGCGATCAGGAATCCGTGATGTGATCTGTTGTTCTCGGGATCCAGTTAATCTGTAACCAAAGTGAATAGCACAAGTGAAGAAATGAACCATAGCCGAGATTCTCCATATGGAACATGGCGGATGTCATCTGTGCTGTAGCCCCCAAAGTCTGTAACTTTTATAGGGGTATTCCTATCTCGGCCTTAGATACTATGTTGTTGGGAACCATTTGACCCATGGGGCAAAAGTTGGGCCATGTCTAGTGGAACGCCGTGCCGCTGAACATTAGAAGTGCCCCCCCCCTTATGGTGATTGATATAAGAAATTTTCTATGGTCAGTTTTATGGCTGATAACAGGGAACAATAGATTTTCATTGTAAATATGGCCGTGGAGGGAATTGTCAGGTGGCGGCCCCTGGCTACATGTCCGGCCGTGGCCCCCACCTCTACCACCATCCGTGGTTCCCAGCGATGCCTGCCTTAGAGTTTGTGTCATGTGCACGGACTGGCACGCTGCGGTCACTTCGCGGTCTGTACGGTAACCACAGGCCGCCTAGTAAATCATATGTTTCGAGTTATATGGTGGGAAGAATACAGAGGAGCGCTGCTCCGGTGGGCGAGAGGATTTGGATGGAGACTCTTCTAATACTCAGTGGTTAATTCATTGACTCATCTATTTCCCATGATGCTCAGCAGCAGATGAGGTGTTAGATTTTTTTACATGGGGTAACTGGATGATGAACTATGACACCCAATCAGATACATGCTTTCATTTTATAATCTTCCCTTTAGGTAAACATTGGAATCTGTTGCCACCATTGCATGACGTAGAACTGAGAGCGATCTGGTCTGGGGTCTGTATTCAGTGCAGGGTCACCAAGAAAATTTGGGAAACTTTAGACTCCCCCCAACTTACCCCCAAACCAAATGAAAACAGCTTTCACATGTGGAAGAGCCCGCAGACCTCCCTCTTTTGGGGTTACTTTACCAAACCCTGCCCTTTTGTGGTTAGCTACGCCCACCTTCATTGTCTAATGGACCCTCCATTACATGGTGCAGGTCCTGTCCCCAGGGCGTTTGGCCCTCATTGGACTGAAAGCAATGACGTCATGTCTACAGATCACGTGACCACTGAGCGGTCAAATGAACTATAAAACATGACGTCATCATTCCCGATCCAACAAGGACAAAAGCGCCAGGCACTGGACTCGCAGCGTTGAAGAAACTTTTAGAGGGGTCATCATTTTTCGTTGAATGGGGCAAATTTTCATGAACGTATGACACTCCCTTTAAGGGGGTCTGTATTTTAGGGATGTGACTTATTTAAAGGATCTGAATCTTTATGTTTTTTGGTCTGATCTCTGGCCCCTGTTCATACGGTAATGTGATGAAGAGGGTCTCTGCTTAGTAGGGGGGCATACCCATACCTCCCAACTTTTGAAGAACTGAAAGAGGGAGAAAATGTGCCGCACGCTACGCACGCCGCGGTAAATTTAGCCCCACCCACTTTTGTGTTGACTCCGCCCATTCTCATAAATTTTTTTTCATGTGCCCGCACACAGTATAATCCTCCTACAGTCACCCGTAAATTATATGTCCCCCCTCTATCTCTCCCGCAGTTTCATATACACCCTTCATCTGCCCCCAGTTTCATGTCCCCCCTCCATCTCTGCCCCCAGATTCATGTCCCCATCTCTTCCCCCAGATTCATGTCCCCTCCATCTCTGCCCCAGATTCATGTCCCCCATCTCTTCCCCCAGATTCATGTCCCCTCCATCTCTGTCCCCAGATTCATGTCCCCCATCTCTTCCCCCAGATTCATGTCCCCTCCATCTCTGCCCCCAGATTCATGTCCCCTCCATCTCTGCCCCCAGATTCATGTCCCTCCATCTCTGTCCCCAGATTCATGTCCCCTCCTTCTCTGTCCCCAGATTCATGTCCCCTCCATCTCTGTCCCCAGATTCATGTCCCCACATCTCTGCCCCCAGTGTCATGCCGTCCTCTCCTTCATCTGCCCCCAGTTTCACGTTCCACCTCCACATTAAACTTACCTTTTCCTCGTTCCCCCGCTGCACTCTGCGCGCCTCTCTCTCTCTCACTGGCTCACAGTTGTAGACGTGATGTGACGTCATCACATCGCGTCTACAAGCCAGTAGGCGGCGTTCAGCGGCGATGCAAGGAGCTGACCTGTGTCAGCTCCTTGCTTCAGCCGCGTATGTGTTCAACTCAGATCTGCCTCCTCTGGATGCAGATCTGAGTTGAAATCGGGACATACCTCCCTTCAACCGGAACTGTGGGACACGTCACCGAAATCGTGAATGCCCCGCGGAAATCGGGACGGTTGGGATGTATGGGCATACCATTTATAAATGGGTGGGGCATAAGTTAAAACATATTGTACGGTGCACTTCGCTGCATCTATACTTCTTTGTATATCATTGCATAATGGGGCAGTAGTAGGAGGAGATATTCTTCCCCTCCCCCAGGGCCGCTATCGGACATTGACAATGGCTCTCAGGACTAGTGATAAACATCTCCAGTTTCCAGCTCTTTTTTTTGCAATTGTGAAATTTCCCAGGTGGTTTTTATTTTGGACAATCTGGTGTGGTAATCCTTGCGGACTTTCGTATTAACCCTTGTGGTTAGAAGAAGGGGGTGTAACGTGTCCTGTTATACTCTGCTCAAATGGAGGCTGCACCATTGCTGGCCACTAACATGGCTCGCCCTGGTGTATATTAATGAGACATTGGTGCCCTATCACTGGTGTCTACACTTTAGAATTTGGGGTAGATGGCAACTTTTGTCATGAGGCATGGAGATTGCACCCATGGCGGTGCCCTTTTATATATTTTTTTTTAATTTTTTTCAATTTTTACGTAACACCTCTTATGGCTTATATGTATCTACTTTTTAGGGTGTTCTCTGATAGAACGGGTGGAGCTTAAAGGGGCTACGTTTGAGATAGGTAAACAAAATTGACAGTGGTCCAGCACCCCAGCCCCCCCACAGATCTGCTGTTTGAAGAGGCTCCAGCGTTCAGATGAGCGCTGTGGCTTTTTCACTACTTATGACGCAGAGCGCCATACTTTGTATAGTGGCTGTGCTTGGTACTGCAACTCAGCCCTATTTAATAGAATAGGAATGAACTGTGAACAGGCCTCACATCTTATGGCCTGTGAAGTGGAAGTGAGGTTGATCAGCTAATCCATGGTGGTCTTGGGTGTCGAACCCCCACTAATCCTTAATTGATGTCTTATTATAAAGATAGGTCATCAACTGATTTGCCTGGAAGACCCCTCTAAACCACCAGGATTGCCCTGATAGATGCATTATGATCACACCTGGTGACATCTACTAGGAACACCCTGAAACATAGTGAATGCTATGTTATATACTAATCCATACTGGGACCATGTGATCTGTCTCCTTCCAACACGACGTTATTTATTGCCCCTCACTGTATCTTATACATTCTGATTTACTCAGCAGGGGGCAACAGTGAGCACAAGAGAATATGAATGCATCTGCCCATTAAAGGGAGTGTGTCATCGGAACACAGCATTTCATCTAGCCCTGCAGATAGATAGGTCTATCCCACCTTATTCACATGGTGCTTTCCCCTTGTGAATCGGTGCCCCCATTGCAGAGATATCGCTGGTTTTGCCATATGCAAATGAGCTGTTTGGTGTAATGGCGGCGCCCTCTCTGTTACAAATGATTGATAAAAACATTGATATCTTGACAACAGAAGCACCGATTCACAAAGGGAAAACATCATTTGATTCAGGTGATCCTAACCTATCTATCTGCAGGGCCGGATCGATATGCCGGGTTCAGCTGACAGACTCCCTTAAAGTGACACCAATTCGGTGACAGGTATCTAGAAAGGCATTAAGTGTCGATAGTGGAGCAAAGGATTCTTAGAGTCAAAGGGCAGCTGCAGACCCGTCTATTCTCACGGGCTTCTTGGGATAAGGACATTGTTTATATTATTCCAGGGATCTAAGGAGCGCTGTTTCTGGGAGCTGCTTGTGTCCATACACACAGTCTGGCTCCGATCCAGACAGGGAAGCATGCTGTCATACACTAAAGAGGAGGGGGGAGGAGCGGGGTGTAATAGAGAAGGGGCGCTAAACACAGAACCGGTTACAAGTGCCAAGATGTAGATTTTCGTAAAGGGACAGTGAATAGGCTGTGTTATGCCTATTACAGGGCCAAGGGGACGGTTGAGATGGAGGGAGTCAAAGAGCAAACCCTGCATTAAGGATAACATACTGTATCAGTTTTGTCTGGAGTGCTCCTTTAAAGTGAATGTCCGCCCTTGTATCTAAATAGGTTCAACATTCTGTGCTTTTTATATCAACTATCTTTATAGCAACCAGAGCTTCGTTTCCTAATACAGAGCTCCAAAACTCCTGCATACACAGAGTTAAATGATAAAACTGTGGCATACCTGTAGCCACCACCAGAGGGAGCTTAGGAGCTTACTCTGTTACACATTGAATTCAATAACAATGCAGTAAGCTGCTCAGCTCCCCCTAGTGGTGATTCCAGGTAGACAGAATTTTGTGATTAAATTCTATGGCCATGCAGGAGATTTGGAATCAGAAAAACAGAGCTCCGACCACTATAAGGATATATTAAGGAATTATTTGGTAGGTAATTTTGTCCCTATAAATGACATAAATATCAAAACTGAACATTTAATTCAAGGCCGACTATACACAGGACTGCAGGGTGTAGGGAAAGCTGGGTGTCATGTAGCGTTGTCATGATCGCTCTCAAATTGGTTGTCACTCAGCTTTCCTACCTAATCCTGAATTCAGCAATACACCCCCTAATCCCAAACTATGTATTCCAATATGTCAATCAGGATCCTGAGAAAGTTTGGTGACACTGCCAAAATTATAAACATAACATAAACCAAAATCTATAACTAGGCCTGGCGCCTACCATGTGCATCAGATAGACCCTTGTATCCCCGGAGGCACCAGGGCCGGGGTATCACTGCCCTCTCTGCACCCCCTATAGCTACCCCCTATGTTACTATTGTCACTGACAGCCGGCAGCAGTGTTTCTTTGTCTGTGTCACTTCCTGTTATTAATAGTGTCACTTCCTGTGCTTCACCGTGAGAAAAAGCATCACGTCCGGTGTGTGGTGAAAGTCACAATTAGAGGTCACGGGTGAAGGGCACGGTTATGTCAGGATGAGCCGTGACACAGCTGAGCAAAACAAAATCACATCCAGGGGGGAAGGTTTAACAAAACTAGTGCAAAAGTGGCTGAGTTGTGCACAGGCAGAAATAGCTGGTGCCGCTAATCTCAGAAAATAAGGCTTAAAGGGAAGTGGCCTGTTTGGCTTATGTATGATAGAGGAGAGAAGCTGAGCTCTGTGATATATAGGGATAGAGGAGAGAGGCTGAGCTCTAATATATAGGGATAGAGGAGAGAAGCTGAGCTCTGCTATATATAGGGATAGAGGAGAGAAGCTGAGCTCTGTGATATATAGGGATAGAGGAGAGAAGCTGAGCTCTGTGATATATAGGTTATATGATAGAGGAGAGAAGATGAGCTCTGTGATATATAGGGTTGTATGATAGAGGAGAGAAGCTGAGCTCTGTGATATATACATTTATAGGATAGAAGAGAGAAGCTGAGCTGTGTGATATATAGGGTTATATGACAGAGGAGAGAAGCTGAGCTCTGTGATATATAGGGATAGAGGAGAGAAGCTGAGCTCTGTGATATATAGGGATAGAGGAGAGAAGCTGAGCTCT
This sequence comes from Leptodactylus fuscus, assembly GCF_031893055.1. Taxonomy (NCBI): domain Eukaryota; kingdom Metazoa; phylum Chordata; class Amphibia; order Anura; family Leptodactylidae; genus Leptodactylus; species Leptodactylus fuscus. The sequence goes on along the minus strand of NC_134269.1, from coordinate 210,533,679 downwards.
GTGATATATAGGATAGAGGAGAGAAGCTGAGCTCTGTGATATATAGGATAGAGGGAGAGAAGCTGAGCTCTGTGATCTATAGGGATAGAGGAGAGAAGCTGAGCTTAGTGATATATAGGTTTGTATGTTTTGGTCCATTAGTTCTTTTAAAAACAGGGTAAACCCTAATAGGATTCCGAGTAGAGTCGGAGCCCTGATGATCCCATCCACACAGGATGACTGACAGTGTGAGTCCTGCTTACTCACTTTTTTCTCTAGCCCCAACTATCCGTGAGCAATTGGTGTTTTAGTTACAGGACCCAATATACTAATTAGGCACTCCAGTGTCAAGTGGGTGGTCCCTGTCTTTCTGCTGCAGTCCAGGACCTCCCACCTAAAAGAAGACGGCCCAATAGTTTCGAAACTAACAGCACTGATAGCTCAGGAACGGTGGGGGCTAGAGAGATGATTCCAACTACGTTAGAATCAATGGAGTGGCGACTATTGAAGGTTACAAGAGTTGGAGTTGATGGAGATGTGAAAGGTTCCCTTTAAGTTTTATATCATTTTTGCCTCTGGAAACTTCAGGTGTGATCTTACATAGCCCCAGTATCTCAGGGTGAGGGTCTCGGAACCTGAGATATGGGGAGCTATCCAGGAAGATGAAATATGGGGATGCTTCATCTTCAGGTGTCTGGGAAAGCTGGGTAACAACCTCTATCACAGCTGAACCCTATTGGTTGTTACTCCGCTTTACCAAGCATTGAATTGACCTTGATTTTTTAGATATTTTTGCCAATGTAACCTGTTAGAATAATGAGATGATGTATAGAAGCGAGAAGATCCAGTGTAAGCAGCGAATAAAGGGTTAAACATTCCACCCTGTTCCCCCGTGACCCCTCGCTCCTCTCCAGAGATCTTCCTTCTATGATCAGGTTTTGCCCTAAAAACAGTCTTGTTTCCGCTTACGTGTGGAGCTGAATGTACATAACTCCATTTTTAATGGAGATGACTATAGCGAAGGAAGACAGGAAGCCGCCAAGTCTCGGAATAAGATAGAGATGACATCTTCAAGATACAGGACAGCAGCTGGTTACACCAGGGGGCGTGAATATTTGAGACATGGTATATAGCATGTAACAGTATATAAAGCTGCAGCAAAAAAAATCAGCATATTATAGCAAAAATTTTAAAAATTAAGTTACCCAGCAATGCCATAATTTTATTGTAACTTACACTAGCCTTAAAGTGGACCTGTCACCAAATGTGAAGCTGAGCTCTGTGATATATAGGTTATATGATAGAGGAGAGAAGCTGAGCTCTGTGATATATAGGGTTATATGATAGAGGAGAGAAGCTGAGCTCTGTGATATATAGGGATAGAGGAGAGAAGCTGAGCTCTGTGATATATAGGGTTATATGATAGAGGAGAGAAGCTGAGCTCTGTGATATATAGGGATAGAGGAGAGAAGCTGAGCTCTGTGATATATAGGGATAGAGGAGAGAAACTGAGCTCTGTGATATACACTCACTGGCCACTTTATTAGGTACACCATGCTAGTAACGGGTTGGACCCCCTTTTGCCTTCAGAACTGCCTCAATTCTTCGTGGCATAGATACAACAAGGTGCTGGAAGCATTCCTCAGAGATTTTGGTCCATATTGACATGATGGCATCACACAGTTGCCGCAGATTTGTCGGCTGCACATCCATGATGCGACTCTCCTGTTCCACCACATCCCAAAGATGCTCCTCTATTGGATTGAGATCTGGTGACTGTGGAGGCCATTGGAGTACAGTGAACTCATTGTCATGTTCAAGAAACCAGTCTGAGATGATTCCAGCTTTATGACATGGCATTGCATTATCCTGCTGAAAGTAGCCATCAGATGTTGGGTACATTGTGGTCATAAAGGGATGGACATGGTCAGCAACAATACTCAGGTAGGCTTTGGCGTTGCAACGATGCTCAATTGGTACCAAGGGGCCCAAAGAGTGCCAAGAAAATATTCCCCACACCATGACACCACCACCACCAGCCTGAACCGTTGATACAAGGCAGGATGGATCCATGCTTTCATGTTGTTGACGCCAAATTCTGACCCTACCATCCGAATGTCGCAGCAGAAATCGAGACTCATCAGACCAGGCAACGTTTTTCCAATCTTCAATTGTCCAATTTCGATGAGCTTGTGCAAATTGTAGCCTCAGTTTCCTGTTCTTAGCTGAAAGGAGTGGCACCCGGTGTGGTCTTCTGCTGCTGTAGCCCATCTGTAGCCTCAAAGTTGGACGTACTGTGCGGCATTCAGAGATGCTCTTCTGGCTACCTTGGTTGTAACGGGTGGCTATTTGAGTCACTGTTGCCTTTCTATCAGCTCGAACCAGTCTGGCCATTCTCCTCTGACCTCTGGCATCAACAACGCATTTCCGCCCACAGAACTGCCGCTCACTGGATGTTTTTTCTTTTTCGGACCATTCTCAGCTCCGATCGGCGCTGTCACCCTGAGCTTATTGGTGCTTTATTTATCCAAATCCGTTCAGCCATTCCAAAGATATAAGCCCTTTTGTTGTTGATACAAATCAAGGTCTACGAATCTAGTGGGCGGTAACCCTGGTTTATTTGGGGGCGGGGTCTCTGTGTGCTTGCCTAGTAGACCCTAATTGGCATCAACACTTAAAGGGCTTATATCTTTGGAATGGCTGAACGGATTTAGATAAACAAAACACCAAAATGCTCAGGGTGACAGGACCGATCAGATGAGGAATGTCATTGAGTTTTTCAGAAGGTCCTCTTTAAAGGGGTCCAGGATTAGATAAATATGGTGCTCCACCCATGAGTTGGATATTTTAAACCACGCCCATATTATATAAGCCCCTTTGTGAAACTTCTCTCTTTAGAGGTTCACAAACTTTCATGAACCCATCTGTGCGAAATATTCTACACTGACATTATAGGAACAATACCTTTATGTATTTTGGCAATAAAAATATGGCTATCTTCTTCCAGTAATGGCGCCATCTCTGTCCATAGGTTGTGTGTGGTATTGCAACTTAGCTGCATTGAAATGAGTGGGGTGGAGCTGCAGTGCCACAGAAAACCTGTAGACAGGTGTGGCGCTGTTTTAGGAAAAAGACAGCCAGATTTTTTTTTCATATCTATTAAGCTCTTCTCTTAAAGGGGTTTTACGGGGCTTATATATGATATATTATATTATATGATATATTTTACAGGACTTACATATTAATGACCCATCTTACAGATAGGTCATCAATATGTGGTCAGTGGGGGTCCGACCTTGGGACCCCTACCAATCAGATGGTTAAAGCTGCAGTGTTCAGGTGAGTGTTGCAGCCTCTTCACTGAATACCAAGCACAGCACCGTACATATTGTAGTGGCTGTGCTTGGTATTGCAGCTCAGACTCATTTACTTGAAATATGAGATATTGAGGTTGATTTGTTGGGGTCTTTTTGATTTTCAGCTGCCTGTGACACAGAGGGACCACAGTGGTCGTCTGACTAACAACAGGGACCAGGGGCATAATTTGAGGGGATACATCAGGTTTTGTCACTACCAGGCCCAGGAGCCTTAGGGGGGCCCTTAAGGTGTATTTTTTTTTCCCTATACGAGGAGACCAATACTGTAAACAAATTTTAACTGGAGAGCCTGGTACAGGTTTTGGTGGTGAAAGAGTTAATCAGCGCTGGTATTGTTTGGGCTGGGGGGGCTGCTGGCTCTCCTCCGCTCGCACAGCTGGTTACACTTGTTTTTGGGCATCTGTGCCCGGCAGTTCCTTTCATCCATCACATTGATATTCAGTACAAGGTCCCAGAAACCCAGCAAACTTCCCTAGCCAGACCTCAGCCCCCTGCCGGATGGCCACCCCCTCCCTCCTGTCCCCCCCCCCCATCAGCTGGAAACACTATCGGCCCCCTGTAAAATATCTCTGTAATACTCTCTCAGCACTTCGCAGACCAACAATGGCGCTCTCATCCCTGAGCCGTCTCCTGCTGGCAGAGAATACCCACATCTCGTATCAGCAAAATAAACAAGCCGGCTTCAGATTGAGTACGTAACCCCCTCGGGGCCGCCCGTTACCCCTGCCAGGGGCGCACAACGTGTGTGACACAACCATCACGCTCATCAAATATCCCTTTGTGTCTCCATGGTGAATCACACACTTACCAGCCCTCATATGTTTCCACTATTTCTTAGTCATCGTAACGTAATTTTGTATTAGCCATCAGCCAACGTATCCCCCCCCCCCCCGCTATAAGGCTGACGGGTACGTTTACTTTTACAACAATTCTCTTCACCTGAAATTGAAATAAATTTGGCAAATACTTTTAATTTGGAGTGTACAGTTCCTATGTGAGCCTATGTGTTTCCATTGTAACAGACTACAAACAACCCTTGTGTAGTCCTGCCGCCATGTATTACTTTCTAGGATAGAAGGAAATGTGGGAGGGGGAGAAAGTGGATGGACAAATAACAGCAGGATGTAATGGTGGTGTGCTGCCACTGGCCTCTTGACCCACTGACTCAAATAGTGTGCTACCTACGGCCTGTTGTCTCCTGTCTCCGTTATCTGACTAGTGGAACCTGTAAGAATCGTATCGAGTCTCTTCTAATTCTTAAAGGGCACTGCACGCACCAGTAATTCTGCCCCCTGCTGGCCATACCTTATATACGCATGCCCAGCCCTATACCTGGCCTGCTAGGCTTGCTCCTGACTACATTCTGTATCTTCCTGCCTGATACCCATGTCTGACCTTTGGCTTGTACCTGACCTCTCCACCTTGCGGCCTGTCCTGATCCCCTGCTTGTACCTGACCACTCGCTTACTTTGCATCAGAATCTCTTGGCCCACAGGGCATCTGTTACCAGTCCCCGCACCATCTCAAGACGTGGTAACCTGCCAACCTGCCCCGTGGCACAATCCACGTCCCTGTACTACCTGGCAACCTGGAAAATGCCCTTAAAAGTGACCCAAAGCCAGATTGGTGAATAACAAAGTGAGTCTACAACCCGCCGACCCTGATACAGGCTCAGACTACACAGGTTTTGTTTGTAGTCTGTAACAATGGAAACGCATAGATCTTTGTAGGAGCTGTAGACACAGAACGACAGGAGATTTCTGATGGTTGTAATAGGGAGCTTCACTCCTTCTTCGTGTGATGTTTTGGCAATATTAGAAAAGGTTTTGTTTCCTTTTTTTACTTCCCACATTTTATTTAAAGAAGCTCCTTAAAGACGCCGGATTATGACAGCGGGGTCAATGCGGTCACGATGAAGGTCTTGAGGGTATCTGCCACCAAGAGAAGGAACTCGGGGACCTGAGCTGTATGTTCCCGTTATTACCTACCATGAGGGGGCGACTGCACCAGCCCTCTGTGCTCCTGGGTGTAGTCACTGACTATAGAGCGGAGGTTCTGAGGACACAACAGGATTTATTCTGAGAACAAACAGTATCCCATGACAGGCTTAGATACACCAAACCTGCGGACAGCGTCATATATGACAGGCTTAGATACACCAACCAAGCAGGCAGCATCATACATGACAGGTTTAGATACATAACCCTGCAGACAGCATCACACATGACAGGCTTAGATACATCGACTCTGCAGACAGCATCGCACATGACAGGCTTAGATACACCAATCCTGCAGACAGCATCGCACATGACAGGCTTAGATACACCAACCAAGCAGGCAGCATCATACATGACAGGCTTAGATACATAACCCTGCAGACAGCATCACACATGACAGGCTTAGATACATCGACTCTGCAGACAGCATCGCACATGACAGGCTTAGATACACCAATCCTGCAGACAGCATCGCACATGACAGGCTTAGATACACCAACTCAGCAAACAGCATCACACATGACAGGCTTAGATACATCGACTCTGCAGACAGCATCGCACATGACAGGCTTAGATACACCAATCCTGCAGACAGCATCATACATGACAGGCTTAGATACACCAACTCAGCAAACAGCATCACACATGACAGGCTTAGATACACCAACTCCACAAACAGCATCACACATGACAGGCTTAGATACATCGACTCTGCAGACAGCATCGCACATGACAGGCTTAGATACACCAAACCTGCAGACAGCGTCACACATGACAGGCTTAGATACACCAACTCCACAAACAGCATCGCACATGACAAGCTTAGATACACCAAATCTACAAACAGCATCACACATGACAGGCTTAGATACACCAACTCAGCAAACAGCATCGCACATGATAGGCTTAGATACACCAACTCAGCAAACAGCATCGCACATGACAGGCTTAGATACACCAACTCAGCAAACAGCATCGCACATGACAGGCTTAGATACACCAACTCAGCAAACAGCATCGCACATGACAGGCTTAGATACACCAACTCAGCAAACAGCATCGCACATGACAGGCTTAGATACACCAACTCAGCAAACAGCATCACACATGACAGGCTTAGATACACCAACTCAGCAAACAGCATCGCACATGACAGGCTTAGATACACCAACTCAGCAAACAGCATCGCACATGACAGGCTTAGATACACCAACTCAGCAAACAGCATCGCACATGACAGGCTTAGATACACCAACTCAGCAAACAGCATCGCACATGACAGGCTTAGATACACCAACTCAGCAAACAGCATCACACATGACAAGCTTAGATACACCAACCCTGCAGACAGCATCACACATGACAGGCTTAGATACACCAACTCAGCAAACAGCATCACACATGACAGGCTTAGATACATCGACTCTGCAGACAGCATCGCACATGACAGGCTTAGATACACCAATCCTGCAGACAGCATCATACATGACAGGCTTAGATACACCAACTCAGCAAACAGCATCACACATGACAGGCTTAGATACACCAACTCCACAAACAGCATCACACATGACAGGCTTAGATACATCGACTCTGCAGACAGCATCGCACATGACAGGCTTAGATACACCAAACCTGCAGACAGCGTCACACATGACAGGCTTAGATACACCAACTCCACAAACAGCATCGCACATGACAAGCTTAGATACACCAAATCTACAAACAGCATCACACATGACAGGCTTAGATACACCAACTCAGCAAACAGCATCGCACATGATAGGCTTAGATACACCAACTCAGCAAACAGCATCGCACATGACAGGCTTAGATACACCAACTCAGCAAACAGCATCGCACATGACAGGCTTAGATACACCAACTCAGCAAACAGCATCGCACATGACAGGCTTAGATACACCAACTCAGCAAACAGCATCGCACATGACAGGCTTAGATACACCAACTCAGCAAACAGCATCACACATGACAGGCTTAGATACACCAACTCAGCAAACAGCATCGCACATGACAGGCTTAGATACACCAACTCAGCAAACAGCATCGCACATGACAGGCTTAGATACACCAACTCAGCAAACAGCATCGCACATGACAGGCTTAGATACACCAACTCAGCAAACAGCATCGCACATGACAGGCTTAGATACACCAACTCAGCAAACAGTATCACACATGACAAGCTTAGATACACCAACCCTGCAGACAGCATCACACATGACAGGCTTAGATACACCAACTCAGCAAACAGCATCACACATGACAGGCTTAGATACATCGACTCTGCAGACAGCATCGCACATGACAGGCTTAGATACACCAATCCTGCAGACAGCATCATACATGACAGGCTTAGATACACCAACTCAGCAAACAGCATCACACATGACAGGCTTAGATACACCAACTCCACAAACAGCATCACACATGACAGGCTTAGATACATCGACTCTGCAGACAGCATCGCACATGACAGGCTTAGATACACCAAACCTGCAGACAGCGTCACACATGACAGGCTTAGATACACCAACTCCACAAACAGCATCGCACATGACAAGCTTAGATACACCAAATCTACAAACAGCATCACACATGACAGGCTTAGATACACCAACTCAGCAAACAGCATCGCACATGATAGGCTTAGATACACCAACTCAGCAAACAGCATCGCACATGACAGGCTTAGATACACCAACTCAGCAAACAGCATCGCACATGACAGGCTTAGATACACCAACTCAGCAAACAGCATCGCACATGACAGGCTTAGATACACCAACTCAGCAAACAGCATCGCACATGACAGGCTTAGATACACCAACTCAGCAAACAGCATCACACATGACAGGCTTAGATACACCAACTCAGCAAACAGCATCGCACATGACAGGCTTAGATACACCAACTCAGCAAACAGCATCGCACATGACAGGCTTAGATACACCAACTCAGCAAACAGCATCGCACATGACAGGCTTAGATACACCAACTCAGCAAACAGCATCGCACATGACAGGCTTAGATACACCAACTCAGCAAACAGCATCACACATGACAAGCTTAGATACACCAACCCTGCAGACAGCATCACACATGACAGGCTTAGATACACCAACCCTGCAGACAGCATCACACGTGACAGGCTTAGATACACCAAACCTGCAGACAGCATCACACATGACAGGCTTAGATACACCAACTCTGCAAACAGCATCGCACATGACAGGCTTAGATACACCAACTCCACAAACAGCATCACACATGACAAGCTTAGATACACCAAATCTACAAACAGCATCACACATGACAGGCTTAGATACACCAACTCTGCAAACAGCATCGCACATGACAGGCTTAGATACACCAACTCAGCAAACAGCATCACACATGACAGGCTTAGATACACCAAATCTACAAACAGCATCACACATGACAGGCTTAGATACACCAACTCAGCAAACAGCATCGCACATGACAGGCTTAGATACACCAACTCAGCAAACAGCATCGCACATGACAGGCTTAGATACACCAACTCAGCAAACAGCATCACACATGACAGGCTTAGATACACCAACTCAGCAAACAGCATCGCACATGACAAGCTTAGATACACCAACTCAGCAAACAGCATCGCACATGACAGGCTTAGATACACCAACTCAGCAAACAGCATCGCACATGACAGGCTTAGATACACCAACTCAGCAAACAGCATCACACATGACAAGCTTAGATACACCAACCCTGCAGACAGCATCACACATGACAGGCTTAGATACACCAACCCTGCAGACAGCATCACACATGACAGGCTTAGATACACCAAACCTGCAGACAGGACAGGATCACACATGACAAGCTTAGATACACCAACTCTGCAGAAAGCATCACACATGACAGGCTTAGATACACCAACTCCGCAAACAGCATCACACATGACAGGCTTAGATACACCAACTCCACAAACAGCATCACACATGACAAGCTTAGATACACCAAATCTACAAACAGCATCACACATGACAGGCTTAGATACACCAACTCTGCAAACAGCATCGCACATGACAGGCTTAGATACACCAACTCAGCAAACAGCATCACACATGACAATCTTAGATACACCAAATCTACAAACAGCATCACACATGACAGGCTTAGATACACCAACTCAGCAAACAGCATCGCACATGACAGGCTTAGATACACCAACTCAGCAAACAGCATCGCACATGACAGGCTTAGATACACCAACTCAGCAAACAGCATCGCACATGACAAGCTTAGATACAACAACTGCAGAAAGCATCACACATGACAGGCTTAGATACACCAACCCTGCAGACAGCATCACACATGACAGGCTTAGATACACAAAACCTGCAGACAGGACAGGATCACACATGACAAGCTTAGATACACCAACTCTGCAGAAAGCATCACACATGACAGGCTTAGATACACCAACTCCGCAAACAGCATCACACATGACAGGCTTAGATACACCAACTCCACAAACAGCATCACACATGACAAGCTTAGATACACCAAATCTACAAACAGCATCACACATGACAGGCTTAGATACACCAACTCTGCAAACAGCATCGCACATGACAGGCTTAGATACACCAACTCAGCAAACAGCATCACACATGACAAGCTGAGATACACCAAATCTACAAACAGCATCACACATGACAGGCTTAGATACACCAACCCTGCAGACAGCATCACACGTGACAGGCTTAGATACACCAAACCTGCAGACAGGACAGGATCACACATGACAAGCTTAGATACACCAACTCTGCAGAAAGCATCACACATGACAGGCTTAGATACACCAACTCCGCAAACAGCATCACACATGACAGGCTTAGATACACCAACTCCACAAACAGCATCACACATGACAAGCTTAGATACACCAAATCTACAAACAGCATCACACATGACAGGCTTAGATACACCAACTCTGCAAACAGCATCGCACATGACAGGCTTAGATACACCAACTCAGCAAACAGCATCACACATGACAAGCTTAGATACACCAAATCTACAAACAGCATCGCACATGACAGGCTTAGATACACCAACTCAGCAAACAGCATCGCACATGACAGGCTTAGATACACCAACTCAGCAAACAGCATCGCACATGACAGGCTTAGATACACCAACTCTGCAAACAGCATCGCACATGACAGGCTTAGATACACCAACTCAGCAAACAGCATCACACATGACAAGCTTAGATACACCAAATCTACAAACAGCATCACACATGACAGGCTTAGATACACCAACTCAGCAAACAGCATCGCACATGACAGGCTTAGATACACCAACTCAGCAAACAGCATCACACATGACAGGCTTAGATACACCAACTCAGCAAACAGCATCGCACATGACAGGCTTAGATACACCAACTCAGCAAACAGCATCGCACATGACAGGCTTAGATACACCAACTCAGCAAACAGCATCGCACATGACAGGCTTAGATACACCAACTCAGCAAACAGCATCACACATGACAAGCTTAGATACACCAACCCTGCAGACAGCATCACACATGACAGGCTTAGATACACCAACTCAGCAAACAGCATCACACATGACAGGCTTAGATACACCAAACCTGCAGACAGCATCACACATGACAGGCTTAGATACACCAAACCTGCAGACAGGACAGGATCACACATGACAAGCTTAGATACACCAACTCTGCAGAAAGCATCACACATGACAGGCTTAGATACACCAACTCCGCAAACAGCATCACACATGACAGGCTTAGATACACCAACTCCACAAACAGCATCACACATGACAAGCTTAGATACACCAAATCTACAAACAGCATCACACATGACAGGCTTAGATACACCAACTCTGCAAACAGCATCGCACATGACAGGCTTAGATACACCAACTCAGCAAACAGCATCACACATGACAAGCTTAGATACACCAAATCTACAAACAGCATCACACATGACAGGCTTAGATACACCAACTCAGCAAACAGCATCGCACATGACAGGCTTAGATACACCAACTCAGCAAACAGCATCGCACATGACAAGCTTAGATACAACAACTGCAGAAAGCATCACACATGACAGGCTTAGATACACCAACCCTGCAGACAGCATCACACATGACAGGCTTAGATACACCAAACCTGCAGACAGGACAGGATCACACATGACAAGCTTAGATACACCAACTCTGCAGAAAGCATCACACATGACAGGCTTAGATACACCAACTCCGCAAACAGCATCACACATGACAGGCTTAGATACACCAACTCCACAAACAGCATCACACATGACAAGCTTAGATACACCAAATCTACAAACAGCATCACACATGACAGGCTTAGATACACCAACTCAGCAAACAGCATCGCACATGACAGGCTTAGATACACCAACTCAGCAAACAGCATCGCACATGACAGGCTTAGATACACCAACTCAGCAAACAGCATCGCACATGACAAGCTTAGATACAACAACTGCAGAAAGCATCACACATGACAGGCTTAGATACACCAACTCAGCAAACAGCATCACACATGACAGGCTTAGATGAACACATTCCACAGACATTATCACACAGGTCAGACCTAGATACACCAGTTCAAGAGACATTATCTCACAGGTCAGGGCTTAGATACATCACTAAGCTATATTGTATTGTGTCCCTGATCACGCATGGGTCACCCGGCCTGTAATAGCCTTATAATATCTTCTTCTGACCTCCGGCTGGGGTATGACTGGCCATAAGTAGGGCCGCCCTGCTGTTTTTGGTGTCTGTGCACCCCATGACTTTCTATGAGCCTTGTTTGTGCAATGTCCTCCATGCTGTTACATAATAGGACATGCGGCAGCTTGGGGGTTAATGGGCAGACTGCGTGTCGTCATGGAACAAGACCGTCGGATTTCTCTTGGGAAATCGAGAGCAGAATTCGCCTGTAATGTTGCATTTCCCTGATTTTGTTTGTAAGCCGCAGTTCAGGGGCATTGGCCTGAAAAACATATGTGTGTAGTATAAGCAGCGCCCGATACCAGAGCCGGGGGGGACATAGAGTAGGGGGCTCTATAGCGAAATGGGGCTGCCCTCCCACTGCTGGGTCATGCCATATGACTGCAGATGCATGGCCGGGTATCTCTCTTTAACAACCAGCCTCCCATTTTTCTGTTACAGAGTTCCAAATCCTCTGCAGTGCCAGAAAGTTAAAGGGGTATTCCTATATTAGACATTTGCTGCTCCTCTCACAGTCCTCATTCCTCCTGCTGGTCCCCTCTCCATTCGGAGACGCGTGAGATGAGGGTCGGGGATCCTTATTCTGGAGATCGATGACTGTGTGCTTTCAGCCAACCAGATTCCACTCCGGCTGTTCCTCCTGCCCTGGAGAAAACATCTGCAGCTGCATCTCCCTCCTACCTCTCCTCCCTGTCTTGCTGTATTTGATGGATTGTTTTGGCAACTGAGAAAATTTTGCATCATTTAGTGATCAAACAAGCAAAAAATTTTTGACCTAAAGACAACACTGTATACCTCCCAATTGTTGGTCCCAGATTTCAAGTGCTGCCCTACTGTTTCGGGGCAATAAGGGGGAATATAGTGATGGCCATATTAGAGGGATTTTACTGTATGGGAGTCATAATAGGAGGGATTATAGTATGTGGGTTGGAATGAGGGAGCATTATACTTGTAGAGGCCACAATCAGGGAATATTATACTATGTGGGGGCCACAATAAAGGGGATTATAGTTTGGAGGCCACAATGAAGGAGCATTATTGTGTGGGGGTCACTATAAAGGGGATTTTAATGTGGTGACTACAATGAGGGAGCATTATACTGTGTGAGGGCACAACAAGGGGGATTATAGTGTGTGGGTGCAATGAGAGGGAGTATTATTGTGTGAGGAGATGCAATGACGGAGTATTATAGTGTGTGTGGGGGGGGGCACTATAAAGTGAATTACACTGTGGAGACCACAACGAGGAGCATTATAGTGTGGGGAGATGCAATGAGGGAATGTTATAGTATGTGGGCACAACAAGGTGGATTATGGTGTGTGGACTGCATTGAGGGTGCATTATAGTGTAGGGGCCGTGATGAGGCAGCACTATACTCTGGGGGTCCGCCCATTATACTGTGGGGGCCACATGGGTGACATTATACTGTGTAAGGGCCCATGGAGTGCATGATACTATATGGTGGTATAGGGGTATTATACCTTGTTAGACCAGTATTATATGGGGGCACAAATGGAATGGGTGGGACTGGGAATGGCCAGAGGGAACATGGGTAGGTTTAGGGGTGTGACTTAGTATACAAATTTAGTATATAAATTTGCTGTGACGGTTTAGTCCCACTTTTAGTATTTGTATGTGAACATGGCGGAAAATTCCCTTTGGGCCGTGGCCTGGCCAGGCGTCTTGTAGAGTCCTTTTGTACTTTGAAGGTCCTTGTTGGCCAAGTGGCTGCGTGATCCTCAAGTCGTCTCTGATTATTTCCAAGCAGTTGAGCCTTCGAGTTCTGTTTTTCACTTCTAATGTGTGGGCGGCCGTCCAGGTTCCTTGATCTTTTTGTACCCACCTCCCCCAATCCGTGTAATAATCCACTGTATCAGGATATATATATTTCGGGTTCTTACATAACCGGGATGGCATGAAGCGGCACAATGGAGGTTTAAGTGGCGCGGTGTAAAGTCCTCCAGCCTCCGGCCATGGCTGACTACGACTTTACCCTGCAACAATTAATTGGGCGGAACGGTTCACCGGAGCAGGAAGATGCATTTGGCAGAGGCGAGTACTCAGCTGGAAGCGGAGGTCACGCAGGAATCTTGCCTGTAACTCGAGCGCTTGGTGTGTTTTATTATTGAGTTTATTTTTATGAGTTATGGGGTTAATGAGTTTTAATCGTCAGATGAGGTCACTGGGTCAAATGGCCGGTCACGTTACGCACCGAAACTCGGGTGACCCATATGCGTCATAGTATCAGGTAGGTATGGAAGATGCAGATGTCTAGAAAAAGTGACTTTCCTGCAGACTAAGAAAAGGCCTGCCCTGTTTTGCGCAAAAAAACAACCCAAAAATGGTGTCGGAGTGCCCCTTTTTATGCAAATTTGAGCAAGTCCTTCCTCCTCTGAGCCGCACCAAAAGTGACGGGAGCCGTGGGACAAACTTTATATCAATTGCACTGTAATTGTTGTTTTTATAAATAAAGCTTGTTGTATTCTACGTTACTAAATGAGGCTTAGTGACTACTGACATGGCATTGAAGTAGACCATGTGGCTTCCGTAGGGCCCTTAGAGAGAGGGGGGCCCACACTTAGCATACTTACCAATACCGAAATATCCAAAATGAAGACATTTACTTTCCCCCCTCCAAGGAGTGCCCCAAAAAAGGACACTTTTTGAAAAAAATTTGCCCCCCAAAAAAACAAAATGACATAGGAACACCCCTTTTTATGCAGATTTGAGTAAGTCCTTCCTCCTCTGAGCCGCACCATAAAAAAACTAAGCTTTTTTGTTATAAATAAAGTTTAAAAATAAATTTTTGTTCTTTTCTACGTTGCTAAATGAGGCCTAGTGACTACTGACATGCTATAATAGCAGACCAGGTGGCACTGTAGGGCCCTTGGAGAGAAGGGGGCCCACCCATACCAACATCAAAATATCCAAAAACATGAAGTGCCCCTAAAATAGACACTTTTTGAAAAAAAAAATTAGGAAAAAATGGCCCCTTTCTATGCAAATTCGTTTACGTCCTTCCTCTTCTGTGCCGCACCATAAGGACCAGGATCTTTGGAAAGGAGAGAAACAGAGGCCAAGTTGGTGGAGGTGGCGAAAGACCACTGTGAATTTTGACCAAAAAAATAAACCCATTTTGGGCAACGAGAAGGATAACACTGACTTTTTGTTTTATTCCAGGGGAGCGGGCGTAACGTCATATGCTGACACAATGACTGTGAGACGGGCCGCTGAGGTGACCAGGAATAAGAATCCCGCTGAGCATCTATCTAGTCACAGGTAAGTCCCCACGAATAAGAAGTGGCACATGAAGGGTTGTACTCGGGGGGCAGAGGTAGCAGTCACTACCGGGCCCCGGAGCCTGAGGGGGGCCCAAAGGCCTCTCTACAACATAAGACGACACCAGTAGTATAATACCACTTTGTTACAATTGAATCTGAACTGTAACACCTGGTACAGGTAGTCCGAGTACTGCAATGTCTTATTACATTATCGCTGACACGTGGACCATGAACAGGTTCCATCTTGTCTGTGGCATTTTGAGGTAGGGAGGGGTATAACTGGGAAATCGCGAGCTTGGCAGTGCATTTTGGACAGGAAATATACTCGGGTACAATACAGGTTTGATAGTTTATAAAACCGAGGAAATTACCGATGAAATTATTGCCTAATCTGGTAGATTATGTAAAGATTCAGTTGTGTAAATTGTGTTACGCATTTTAAGGATTGGCCTGTGACCCATTCCTAGAAAAGTGAGATTAACGGAAACGTGTCACCAGAAAATCAACTTTTAATATTAAACATTTTTAAAAAAAATTATTTATATATATATATATATATATATAATTTTTTTTTACATTTTCTATGTCCATATATATATATTTATTTTTTTAAGTACTAAATTGCACAATTTTCACTCTAACCACTAAGTCTAATAATAGACAGACACTTACCAATTTTCTTTGCAGCAGTCACCTCTTTTATCTCACAGACTGCATTACAATAGAAGATAACACCTCGATAGATAATACTTCTGACCCATCATTACATCACTATTGACAATAGATGATGTCACAGCTTATCTAGACTCCTCCCCTTCCCTGTACAGAGGATGTCTAGAAAACTCTCCCATAGGCCTCAATGAGTCGGCTCCAGTCCATTGCTACCTATGACCATGACGGTGCTGTAAAGCATATCACTAAATGCTGTGAATGAGGCAGAGGAGAAGCTCAGGCAAGATGGCCGCCCACATAATCATGTACAGAACATAGAATTTAAAAAATGTACAATCAGAAAATAAAACAGATTAGAAAAAAGTGATAGATTTTTTGTTTGTTTTAAATTCAAAAAATTTGCACACATTCCATTTAAGGTGTCCCCTGGGTTACTGTATGAATGGTATCGCCCAGCCTGTGCCAGCGGAGTATAGGTTACAAGCCTCGTGCCCGTCGTCGCTCCGCTGCTCTTCCTTTTCTCCGCCGCGGTTGTGGCTTGCGGTTTCTCGGCCTCACCATGTCAGGGTTCTCGTTTTTTTTCTCTTTCCACTGCGCTCACAGTCTTCAGAGCCAGGACTTGTCAGAGTCTCGAGCGGTTTCTTCAGCTCTGACCGTTTGCTGACTCATGCACATATTAAGAATTGGATCTGCTGCCGACGCGTTTCGTGTTTTCTTTCTTTTCTCGGCTTCCTCTACTCATCCGAACCGCAGGAAGTGATAAAATGGATGTTTATAGAGTTCATTAACCCTTTATATTGAACTAAAAACAAAAAAAACTTTATACTATTTCAGAGGTGGGCAAAACAACAGTGGGGCTACTGGGTCATGTTATCGGTGCCGAAGCAGTTACCAAAAAGGGCATCGATATATGGGCTGCAATGGTAGCAGTCGCTATGGGCCCAGACTCAGAGGGGCCCCAAAAATCCCTCTGCCGCATAAACTATACCACTGTTGTAAGTGGGGGCCCCGTTACAGATTTTGGAACTTCAAGCTACACCTTTGATTGTAATTATTCATACTGGGCCACTGGGCAAGGGAACCAGTTGCCAACGGCCACCATTTCCAAGTCCTTGAAGGGTTGTCACTAACCTGCAGCTACCTATCGTCTATGATACAGTAGGCAGGTTCATACAGGATGGGGTTAATCAGATCTGGGCCCATTCAAGGTCAGTCTCTATTTTCCATGTACTCTTGTTTAGGAGTCCTTCAAAGTTTTAGCACTTTAGGTACATGCTCCTCCCCCCTGACCATATACGGACATTGAATGGATGGTACAAGAATTTAAAAACAGCGCCACACTAGTGCGTTGGTTGTGTTAGCACTGCAACATAATCCCCACCATGTCAATAATGCTGAGTTGCAATACCAGACACAACCTGTGGACAGGTGTGGCACTGTTTCTATAATACAGCAGCCATGTTTTTCTTACTCTGGAAAATTGGATAATTTTATCCATACATTAAAGGGATTGACCTATTTCTTATTCACAGGATAGGTGATAAATGTTTGACCTCTTAGACCCCCAAAACATGGCTCCTGTGCCCCCCCCAGTACGAATGGAGTGATGGCCAAGCATGCACCATGTTGCTTCATTCATCTCTAGGGAACAGCTCGGTTTCTTTTCGACAAACCCATGAATTGAGTGTCAACACACAAGCCCATCACTCCGACATATGGGGGAACACAAGACTCATCATCACATGGCTTTCGGCAGTGGGACACCAAGCGATCAGACATGACCCATTCCTAGAATAGGTAATAACTATAAAATTTAGGACAACCCCCTCAAATGCGAAAATAGAAATATTTCCTCCAGTACATGGAACCCACCATCAAATTCACCCTGTCTCGACCAGAGTCCTGGGGTGGAGCTGCGGTCATGACATTAAATATACCAAGCCCCAACTTAAAAGGCTGGAGCGCAAAAGGTAACACCACAATAACACTAAACCCATGACGATGACCGAATATATGACTTAGGGCTAACTATGAGGCAGCAAGATGTGAGGGTATCTCCAGGGGGTTTGACCTAGGTCCTACAGACCTTCTGGCAAAGACTTGTCTTCTAGAAAGTTCAGCCGTCTCTCACATAGGAGGAGCATATGTAATGTTTAGAAATACTTTTTGGCTTTACGACCTCAACACTAGAACCTCCACTGAGCACTTGGACATGTTTTTGAAGAAGGTTGCTCCATCGTGTTGAAGGAACAACCATCTTCATCCTTAAGTAGTCAAATGTCAAAGTGAAATATGAGGTAGTTTTGATGAACCGGTCTCAAGTCATTTGTCACAAGTATGATGTCCTTCAGTGACTCCTTAGAACCATCTTCATACATGATCACCACAGGGTTTTCTTAATATGACTATGTTCTATGGAGTGTGACCTAAACCCGAGCACATAGTGTAGGTAATTACTCGAGACTCATCCCATCGCCGTTCCTTAAAGACCTACTTAATGCAGTTATTAGGCATCTCAGTGATCCCGAAAAACAATTAAAGTCCTTTGACCAAGAATTATGACTTCTATGACAGTAATGTTGCCTCATGTCTTGTCTCACCAGGGTGACGCCCGCAGGTAAAGAAAACTCTGGGACTTGGAAAAAACTTGAACTTCCTCAGCTTCACTTGAGTGTAAAAAGTCAACCTGTAGAAAAATCTGACTCTGTAAAATATAATCAAAACTCTCGTCTGGAGAAAAGTCCTCTACAAGGTCTGGAGAACCGGCCGAGAAGTCAAGACACTAAAGATTTACAGCAGAACATGCTCAGCAACAAAATGACCATCAATGACCCAATGATGGAGATCAACGTCAAAGATCCAGGACTTATACTTAAGAAACAGTTGACGAATACCAAGTCTTCTCCGTTACCCCAAAAGATCACCCTAAAGAAAACATCAAGCATCAAAGATAAGATTTCGGAATGGGAAGGTAAACGCGAGACGCAGTCCCCAGTTCTTAGCAGGAAGGAGTCCATACAGGTGAAGAGACAAGATTCCTTTGGTACTACTTTTGGAGATACGAACGTGGATGAGGTCAAGAACCGTCAAAAAGGAAGCTTCAAGAGGATGTTCAGCTGGGAAATGGACAATAAGGACATTGAACGTAAAGACTGTATAAAAGTAGAGAAAAAAACAGAGAAGGAGACAAACCCAAGTCCCGAAAGCAAGGAGCAAGTTATTAGCCCCAAAAAAGACCAGGCAACGGTATTGAGTCAAGTTAAAAAGTTTGAGCGGTCATTGAAGGATGGTCCAGCAGAAGGTCTGCCACAGTTACCGGGAACTTATTATTCACCGCAATGTTTGTTGGATTCTGAGAACCAACCGGGATCGAAAAGTAAATTGGGGGCAGATTCTGAGAACGCAGAGCCAATTTTTGGGACAGTGGGAGAGGGGAGAACATCTAGAAGGACAAGTAATGTGGACAATGTATATACAGAACCTGGGGCACCTGAGAAAACCTTACCTATCAACCCTTTACCCAAACCAAGGAGGACTTTCCGACATGAGGGGGAAGTGGGTCTGGTTAGAACAGGTCTTCGAAAAAGGGACTTACCACCACTTCCTTGTATACCTCCACCTCCTCTACCCACATCTCCTCCACCATCAGCCGTGAGCAGAAGACTTTGGAATAGCAAACACAGAAATAACGGGGACCATAGGTACTTTACTTTTACTGGTTTTTGGGGGGCCATTAATAGTAGGTACGGGCTAGAGCGTAGTATAGGAGGGAAGGTTGGGGGCTTTGTGTAACTTCCTGGTCTACAAGACCACAATGATCTCTATTGTTTTACCTATGTACCTATGTGCAAATACAAAAACAATTTTTTATTTAAAAAAAATCTGACTAATAAGGCAAAAATAGAGACAAGTTTGACCTCCTTGGCCCCTCCTCTGACCTCACTTAGTGTTTATTTATCCTTGAGCTAAAAATTTGACAAACTGGTTACTAGGAACCTGACAACCTAACGTAAAAAAACCCCTAGGTTTTAGGTCTTACTATGCATTATTAATCAGATTTTTCAAAAAATATACTTAGGTTGGGGAATTCTTTAAGGGGCTGTCCAAAAAATTTGATATTTCTTGAAAGTTTAGTTGGTTTAGGTCAGTTTAGGTAGTCAGGGCGCTGCTCTGAAGGGGGAAAACAGTGATAGGGACACAACGCTATACCATTCTCAGGATCGGAGGAGGTCCCAGAGGTCAGACCCGACCAATCAAAAAGTGAGCAGATGGCAAGTCTCCTTTAAGTAAAATTCCAAGGATGTCTACTATGCATAACTAGTTTATATACCACATATATGACTCAGATAGCTAAATTATGTAATGTCAGCTGTAATGGGCGTGGCCGGGAAGCGGATTTACGGTAATTATCATTTACATAAATGAGTCGGGAAACTGTCCGGATTAGAAATTTTTACAGAGAATTTCCAGGGTGTTGATATAAATGGTCGTGCTATCAATGTATGAGATGTGGGGGTCCCATCTCCAGGACCCCCAATAATGGGCAGAGCGAAGGAGTAGTGACATTCCAATGCACGGGCTAAGTTGCAGTACCAGACACAGCCACAAGATCATGAATGTCATTGTACTGGGTACTATAGTGGAGTGGGTACAGGGCGCCTCATTTGAGGTTACTTAACCCTTCAATGACCAGGCTTTAGAGACCATCAATATCTTTAGTCTTAGAAAGCCCCTTTAAATACACACAGTCATGGGGTCCTTTTTGAGTCCTCAGGGCAGATTGCAAAGGGGTCCCACAGTCTCTAATCCAAGTTGGTCCTCCCGTTCACAATAGTGAAAGTCAAGGGTTAAACATCACTGTAAGGTGTAATTGTGGCTGATAATGGGTTAATTGCTGCCCCAGATAAACCAAGGGGGTGAACACATTTAGGCCAGCCTAGTACTTAAAGGGATTGTCACTAGTATTCAGCATATCAGCCGGGCCCTACAGATAGATAGGTTAGGTTCACCTGAGTCATGCGGTGTTTTCCCCTTGTGATTCGCTGCCTCCGTTGCCGAGATATCGCCGTTTTTGCCAATATTATAATGAGCTCTTGGAAGACCATTTTGTTGACAAAAACGGCAATATCTCGGCATCAGAGGCGGCGATTCACAAGGGGAAAACACTACATGATTCAGGTGACCCTAACCTATCTATCTGTGGGGTCGGGAGGATAGGTTGGGGTCTGATGAAAACTCCCTTTAAGCCCATTATTGACTTCCTTGACTACCACCCAGTATAGAAAATGGACAGGGCCCCTTTAAATTTTTCCACAGCTTGTGGCAACATTTTCCACATTCATTATGTTATGAAGATTCTTCTTTTTTTTTTTTTCCTCTTGCGACACGTTTTCTTTTCTTAAGAACCTCTTTAAGTTCATTTGTGCCGTCGTCTCATTGGAGCGTCGCAGTCACCTGACGTTGTCTCTGTCTCTTTCTCAGGAAATCTTACGAATTTGAAGATCTTCTCCAGTCGTCAGAGAACGGTCGAGTAGACTGGTACGCACAGACCAAGTTGGCCCTAACTCGCACTTTATCCGAGGAAAACGTCTACGAGGATATATTAGGTAAGGACCGGCGACTTGCGTCAGACTTAAAGGGGAGTTACGACATCCCCTTTAAATTTTGGGTATACTTCAATCGTTGTCTTATTGTAGCATCTACTTATCCAAGCAGTTTTAAGGGGGCTGCCCAGAATTATAAAGAAATGGATGCACAGCGCCACGTCGGTTTACAGGTTGTGTGTGGTATTGCAGTTCAGCCATGTTCACGTCAACAGAACTGAACTATAATAGTAGACATGTTTTGTATTCCTGAACATTCCCTTTAAATAAGACTTTCTGCCTGAAGTCCTTATGAGTACGGACCCCACAACGTAGGCCCAATGGGTTGACAATTCACAGGTAGGTAATTTAAGGAGATTTTTAAAAATTAAATTTTTTCTCCTCATAAGGGTGTGGCTTATACCAATGTGGGCGTGGCCTAAGCTCTCTTTTGCATAACTCCAGTATTTCCCCTCTTCATGTTATGTAATGTCCCCAGTATTTACGAGCAGCCGCATACTTGAGCGGTAATGGTGAAATGTATCCTCTCGACCTTTCTATTCCTTCTTTGTGATCCTCGGAGGCAGCCAGCGTCCCATTACAGCGCACAATACCACAACAGATGGGGTTAAACCCCAGCCTGGGTCTCCGCAGGAATGTATTTTATTGGGCTCCGAGCTCTCACACACTAAAAGTTTACGATTAGACAGAAAAGTTTTGCCTGATTATATCCGTAGTCTCGGTTTCATTTTTGTGGGATTTTCTTTTTTCTTTAAGGATTTTACCTTATGATTGAGGAACTACAGGAACTGAAGGGTTAATAGCAGAGCCTGTAGAGTAGTAGCAGCAGCACAGCCGTGTCAAAGTAGGGTCTGGACCATGGTATAATATATAGCCAGCCACATAGCAGAGCCGGTAGAGTATGTCAGTGAGGTAGTAGTGTCTATACTCTAGTACAACCACATAGCAGAGCCTGTAGAGTAGTGTCAGTGAGGTAGTAGTGTCTATACTCTACTACAACCACATGGCAGAGCCTGTAGAGTAGTGTCAGTAAGGTAGTAGTGTCTATACACTAGTACAACTACAAGGCAGGGCCTATAGAGTAGTGTCAGTGATGTAGTAGTGTCTATACTCTAGCACAACCACATAGCAGAGCCTATAGAGCAGTGCCAGTGAGATAGTAGTGCCTATACTCTAGCACAACCACATAGCAGAGCCTGTAGAGTAGTGTCAGTGAGGTTGTAGTGCCTATACTCTAGTACAACCACATAGCAGAGCCCATAGAGTAGTGTCAGTGAGGTAGTAGTGTCTATACTCTAGTACAACCACATAGCAGAGCCGGTAGGGTAGTGTCAGTGAGGTAGTAGTGTCTATACTCTACTACAACCACATGGCAGAGCCTGTAGAGTAGTGTCAGTGAGGTAGTAGTGTCTATACTCTAGTACAACCACATGGCAGAGCCTGTAGAGTAGTGTCAGTCAGGTAGTAGTGTCTATACAGTAGTGCAACCACATAGTAGTGTCTATATGTACAACCACATAGCAGAGCCCGTAGAGTAGTGCCAATACACTAAAACAACCACATAGCAGAGCCTATATAGTAGTGCCAGTGACATAGCAGTGCGGGTGACATAGTGGTGCCTATATAACAGTGCCGGTGACATAGCAGTGCCTATACACTAGTACTTTTCCTCCTGACATGCACATATTTCCTGACGCTCGCAGCCTCCATCTGGCATTGGGCAGACTATTTCCAGGACCCGCGGCCTCCGGGAGGTGTTTGTACAATTACAGGAATGTCTTTGTTTTGACCTTGCTGAACTAACCAAATTCTTTTACCTGCCCACTTGCGCCTTTCAAGTCAGCGTCGTGCAGCAACCTGTAATCCAGGTCATCAATCCACTATATCTATGGGAGATACCTGACCTATATGTTATTTATATCCCTCTACAGAGCCACTTGTATATGCTAATGTATCCTCCACATTTAAATCCATAAATATAATGCCAGGATTGCAGTGAAGACTGACACCTACACACTCAGTGCAGTAGATATATTACATGATATGCTGGGAGTTGTGGTTCGCCGCCATCCGATTGCAGACATTGCAGATGACATCCTGTTGTCCTCTCATGTGCGCTGACTCTACAGGCGGAGGTGGTGTAAGTGTAGGGGAAGTGTAATAACTCCGCAATACCGACCAGGGGGAACCGAGCCGGAGAAGATTTTGCAAAAGGTGTCATTGAGAAACTTTCAGATCTGCTCTGAGTTTCAATCCTTCCCTGATTTCCAAATCTCTGCTTTCTGAGTGTGAATAGAAACCTATGTTGATTTCAGTTCTGAGGCCAGGTCCTGCTCCCCCCACATAGTATATCGCCCCCTTTACTGCCCCCACATAGTATATCGCCCCCTTTACTGCCCCCACATAGTATATCGCCCCCTTTACTGCCCCCACATAGTATATAGCCCCCTTTACTGGCCCCACATAGTATATCGCCCCCTTTACTGCCCCCACATAGTATATCGCCCCCTTTACTGCCCCCACATAGTATATCGCCCCCTTTACTGG
This sequence comes from Leptodactylus fuscus, assembly GCF_031893055.1. Taxonomy (NCBI): domain Eukaryota; kingdom Metazoa; phylum Chordata; class Amphibia; order Anura; family Leptodactylidae; genus Leptodactylus; species Leptodactylus fuscus. The sequence continues at coordinate 210,509,404 of NC_134269.1, read as the reverse complement.
CCCCACATAGTATATTGCCCCCTTTACTGGCCCCATATAGTATATCGCCCCCTTTACTGGCCCCACATAGTATATCGCCCCCTTTACTGGCCCCACATAGTATATCGCCCCCTTTACTGTCCCCACATAGTATATTGCCCCCTTTACTGGCCCCATATAGTATATCGCCCCCTTTACTGGCCCCACATAGTATATCGCCCCCTTTACTGGCCCCACATAGTATATCGCCCCCTTTACTGGCCCCACATAGTATATCGCCCCCTTTACTGCCCCCACATAGTATATCGCCCCTTTACTGCCCCCACATAGTATATCGCCCCTTTACTGCCCCCACATAGTATATTGCCCCCTTTACTGCCCCCACATAGTATATTGCCCCCTTTACTGTCCCCACATAGTATATCGCCCCTTTACTGCCCCCACATAGTATATCGCCCCCTTTACTGGCCCCACATAGTATATCGCCCCCTTTACTGGCCCCACATAGTATATCGCCCCCTTTACTGCCCCCACATAGTATATCGCCCCTTTACTGGCCCCACATAGTATATCACCCCCTTTATTGCCCCCACATAGTATATTGCCCCCTTTACTGCCCCCACATAATATATCGCCCCCTTTACTAGCCCCACATAGTATATCGCCCCCTTTACTGGCCCCACATAGTATATCGCCCCCTTTACTGGCCCCACATAGTATATTGCCCCCTTTACTGGCCCCATATAGTATATCGCCCCCTTTACTGGCCCCACATAGTATATCGCCCCCTTTACTGGCCCCACATAGTATATCGCCCCCTTTACTGGCCCCACATAGTATATTGCCCCCTTTACTGCCCCCACATAGTATATTGCCCCCTTTACTGCCCCCAGATAGTATATTGCCCCCTTTACTGCCCCCACATAGTATATCGCCCCCTTTACTGGCCCCACATAGTATATCGCCCCCTTTACTGGCCCCACATAGTATATTGCCCCCTTTACTGGCCCCATATAGTATATCGCCCCCTTTACTGCCCCCACATAATATATCGCCCCCTTTACTGACCCCACATAGTATATCGCCCCCTTTACTGGCCCCACATAGTATATCGCCCCCTTTACTGCCCCCACATAGTATATCGCCCCCTTTACTGGCCCCATATAGTATATCGCCCCCTTTACTGCCCCCACATAATATATCGCCCCCTTTACTGCCCCACATAATATATCGCCCCCTTTACTGACCCCACATAGTATATCGCCCCCTTTACTGGCCCCACATAGTATATCGCCCCCTTTACTGGCCCCATATAGTATATCGCCCCCTTTACTGCCCCCACATAATATATCGCCCCCTTTACTGCCCCACATAATATATCGCCCCCTTTACTGGCCCCACATAGTATATCGCCCCCTTTACTGCCCCCACATAGTATATCGCCCCCTTTACTGCCACCACACAGTGTATTATACATTTATCTCATTATTAGAGTCTTATATTGTATTATTTATTAAATTATATGATTACTATATCTGTATATTCCCTTATATATCTCTTATACTATATTGCGCCATTATTACATTACTATGTAGTCATTATATGATTATATTACACCATCCCTGTATATGACACTATAGGGTTAATTAGCCGTATGCAAATAGATATGTGGAGAAATTCCTAATTTTCCATGTCGGTGTCCTTTCCCTCTCCCTCCCGGGTGGATCCTGCTCCATAAATGAGCTCCTCTGTGGGTCAGTGGGTTCATTCCGAGTCCCTGACCCCCATTGTTATCACTATCAGGGGACAGCCCTAGTGTGGGGTAAATAAGCCGACAGCAGATGGGAAGCCACAGGCTACCTAACAGGATGCTGAGCCCGGCCCTCCCCTCCCTCCATGACACCCAATATTAACCCTTGGCCCTCCCTGCTGCTGATTTCTCTACCTGTTGAGCTTTCACTTCCTGATCAGGTGACATTCAGGCGAGCCCGTGCACAAGTCTAACTATGGCGAGAAAGAAAGGTGAGAGACGCAAAGTTTTTTTGGGGGTATTTTTCCCATTTTCATGGGCCTTTCTGTGCTGCCCCCTGACCCGGCGGCGCTGCCCTCTGCTGTCCCCTGCGCCCGTCCTGCTGCCACCTTGTGTAGAACAAACAGATAAGAAAGCGAAAGTTCAGCTCAAAGTTTATCCAGGAAACAAAAGTTTAATAGTCGGCCCCGATAGAGCGTGACCTCGGGTATTTTGGTGTGAGGGCGGGTATTTGTCCATCGCAGCCTCGCTGACCCCTGACTCATATCCGTGACTTGTATTTCACTCTTGCTTGCTCGTTTTTGGCTATGCCCCCCCCCACCCCCCGTTATTTTTGAGACTTTTTGTACATGGGCGACCTTATACCCATGTAATATTACACGTACTGTGTTCTATTAAGAGAGGGGTCTGTTCCCCGAAGCGCCTCCTACTGGATACGCAAATAACGTTCCTGGCACCCGTCCTGTAAGGTGCCAGTTACTTGCCAGTACCAGATCTAGACCTGTCGCCAGTCTGCTCGTCTCCGCTCCTTCGGGTTCGTTCACACCTGCAGGTTTTGGAAAACGAAAGCCAAGAATGGAGTCAAAACCAGGAGACGTCCCGTCTGTCCTTTACACTTTCTCTTCTTTTATGATAGACACCTGGTTTCGGCTTCAAAAGCGGCATCAAAAACTTACTCATATGACTGCACCCTTAAAGGGGTTGTCTGCTTTATAAAAAAAATCTTAAAGGGGTTGTCCGGTTCTTAAAAAAAACAAGATCTGGATCGTCTCCAGTCTTCAAAACATTGTCAATTTTGCACGATACTTGGATGTCAATGTTGAATATTGTTTTTAAAGGGGCGTTCTGAGCATTTTAAAGGGGGCGATCGGCTTGTGACCATTGTTAGAGGGCTGCTCCATGTCGTAAAATTCTTCTGACGTGTGATCCGGGATGTCACTAGGTGGCCATATTGTGCACTGTTCTGTTGTTTGCCCACTTTATGGGTGGCTGCAATATGTTTGCATTCTTAAAGGGATTGTCTACTGTACTTTAAACAATTCTTAAAGACACAAAACTGAAGTCTAACCAGTTGGGGTGTTTGGGGTTGTCCATTGTTGGCAATTCTTAAAGGAGTGCTCCATGAGGAATAAGTCTTAAAGGGATGTTAAATCTACAAAATGAAGATGTTACCAGGTAGTCACTGAATATTCTTAAAGGGATGGTCCACTTTGAACAATTCTTAAATCTTTGAGATTGGGTTGTCAACTTTAAAACATGTCATAAAGTTTTCAAATTGAAATATTACAAGCCAATCAAAGTGAGCATTCTTAAATGAAAGAATAGATCTTAAAGGGATTTTTTTTTACTTTAGACAGTTCTTAAAGGGATTGTTCACATTCAACAATTCTTAGAACATACAATGCAGTTGTGCCACCAGATGGTCACTCTCCGTTCTTGGCCTCGGTCCAGGTGGTCCACTTGTTTCCTCGAAGAGTCCTTTGCTAGAAAAAATGGCCGCCACAATGGTCTGATTGTAATGGGTCATGAGACCAGTAGCGCCCCCTAATAAACTGAATACAAATGTCTCCTTTATTAGGGGCCTGCATGGGTGAGAGATAACTGACTGGATTCTGTGTTTTTCATCCATAGATCCTCCCTCGAAAGAAAACCCTTATGAAGACATTGAGACGGACAGTCGGTGTCTGGGCAAAAAGTGTGTTCCTGCTTTCCCGGCCACTTTAGCGTCCGTTCCTGGCAGCCAAAACAAGGTATGGGGTCGGTACTCGGATAGGAATTGCAGGATTTCATAAAAAGGGTTTATTTTCTGGAAATAGCGCCCCTCATGTTTATAGGTTGTGCCTGGTATTGCAGTTTAAATGTAATCAATTGAACATGGCTGGACTGCAGTACCAGACACGGCCTATAAATATCAGTGGCGCTGTTTCTAGAAAAAAAAAAAAAAAAGCAGACCCTCACAGTAAGGGCCCCTTAAAAAGCTGCCATTGTCATATCTAGGTGCACCAGAAGTCGCCCTTCTTCAGGCAGAATTCGGAACGGCGTAGCTTCAAACTGTTGGACATCAGGAAGCTGGGGAGAGATGGCGTGGCCTCCCCCAGTAAACTCAGCCCTCCATCCTCTCCGAGCAGCCCCGACGATATCTTTTTCAACACGGGAGACCAACAGAACGGGCGGCGGAGGAGAAAAATCCCAAAGGTGAGATCTGGAAATGAAAGCGTTAACTATTAACTGTTTATACACCTGGTGACAGAATCTATAAGAACCTCTTAAAGGGTTAAAACCCTGGTTTTTGAGGGGGGAGGGGCTTTGCAAGATTTTTTTTTCCGATGAGGATTTATCCTCCATTCACACAGAAAGATAAACGTGAAATGGTTAAATCTCAGGGTTTAGGTCACATGTCTGGTGGTGGGCGGAGCTAAACTGGTTACAGAGTCCAGGAAGCGATCAGCAGATTTTTTTGCTTTAGCTTTGGATGTGACTGGAGAAGAAAAATAAATCTCAATTTTATGTAAAGCAATAGATAAAATAAACTTTGTAGATTTTTTTTTTTTTTTTTTTTGGGGGGGGGGGGGGGGGCGGGTTTTTTTTTTTTTTTTTTTTTTTTATGTGGCCCCCCCCTCATGTGACAAAAATACATTAACCCTTTCCTAGCTGGGGACAGAGGTCATCAAGTTGTGTGAACTCGTATCAGGCAGGTTTCCTGAGGGTGTAATATTTCCAGAACTGATCGCTGTAGGGTTTGTAGCCCCGCCCCCTGCGATCAACCATATATAATAATGTATGAGTGGATATATTATTTATTATATTTTCTTATATTATATATTCTGTCATATTCTCTTCTGCAGCTGGTGATGAGGATTAATTCCATATATGAGGCCCGACGGGGTAAGAAAAGAGTCAAGAGGCTGTATCAGTCCACAGACAACAACTCAGGAAGAGGTAACGCTATACTACGTCCCGCCATAACACATAATATGAAGGGGTTATACACATTACATAAACGTGGCTGCCTTCTTTTGAAAACAGCGCCACTCTTGTCCAATGGCAGTGTCTGGTAATACAGCTCAGCCTCATTCGCTTGATTGGATCTAAGCTGCAGTACCACACTTCACCTATGGTCAAGAGGGGCGCTGTTCTGTGAAAAGTCATGTATATCTGTTACTATTAATGGAATATATATATTTGCTTCCTCTTCTCTAGTAACTGATGACAACAGTGAGTCAGACAGCGACACGGAGGAGAAGCTGAAAGGTAAGATTGTAACATTTAGGAAGGAAAATTCCTTTAATCCACTATTATAATCTACGAATTTTGTGGGAATGGAAGACTAAATGCAGAGAAGTGGCAGTAATCCTATATAGGTGTATATTTCTATATACTGGATATTATTACGGTATTATTTATAATGTTTTTATTGTATGTGAGACGACTCTTATCGTTTGCATTAAAATGAGGAGGTGACTAGTGATCGTATTATACTGTCATATCGTAGTATTATTGCGGTATTATTTTATATCTTTTATACCGTTCACTGGGTTCACACGACCGTTCGTCTCTCTGCCGCTCGAGGCCACATAAGAACCCGAAACGCGTTATTATATTAGACCCGATCAGGGTCAGATTTTCCGTTCTGCGGCCAGACGGGGTTGAGATTTGTAACCAATGTCTGTGTCGCTTTGTTCTCAGCCCATAGTGAGAGACTGGTGCACGTGAAATCCCGCATGAGCCTCACTCCGCGCTATCACACCCTGGAGCGCGACCTCATTGAGTACCAGGAACGGCAGCTGTTTGAGTATTTTGTGGTGGTGTCTCTCCAGAAGAAGCCGACGGGCACCGTCTACATACCCGAGATCACCCAGCAATTCCCTCTCAAGGTAAGGCGGGTTTGTTCAAAAATTCACAATGCGATCAATTCATGTGGTTCACTTTTATGCTTTACTATTAGAGATGAGCGAGTAGTATTGGATCGAATACCTCGCCGCCATAGGTATGCGTGTAAGCGGCCGAACACCAAGGGGTTAAGTGCATGGAATATTCGATGCGTTTATCCCCTTGGTATTCGGCCGCTTACACGCATATCTATGACGGTGAGGTATCCGATGCAATACTACTCGCTCATCTCTAATTACTATGTTTCTAAGTGGGCGTGGCTTAGCAGAAGGGGTGGGCCCTAACAAACTTACTTTAATTTATGCCACAAATTGGTATAAATTATTGAGGGGTATGGTAAAACTGTTATACATTTCCAGGAGGGATAACAGAGGAACATATAGTATGCTATTATTTACTTGCCAGAAGAGTTAACAAATCTTCAAGACAGGCCGAATAGGCTCAGAACTGGGTTATGGTAGTACTCTAAAAGGCTTTTACAGTTTTTAGTAAAGTAAAATGATTTAGACTATCCCTTTAAGGCTGACATGTCACCTGATCTGATCAGCGCCGTCAACCTGAGCATTGCGGTGCTTTCTTTATCCAAATCTGTTCAGCCGTTCCAAAGATATAAGCCCTTTTATTATCAATGCAAATGAGGGTCTACTAGCTAAGTAGGTGGAGCATAGAGGCCCCGCCCCCAAAGAGACCACAATGTTCCCGCCCACTTAGCTAGGAGACCATCATTTACATCAACACTTAAAGGGCTTATATCTTTGGAATGGCTGAACAGATTTGGATAAACAAAATACCAAAATGCTCAGGCTGACAGCGCCGATCGGAGGATTTGTGTCATTGGGCTATTCAGAACTGGTGACGGGTCCCCTTTAAATCATTGTATGAGGTTGCCAGTGCATATCAGGCGTGGGATGGGTCCCCTATAAATCCCATATCAACATGAACTCTGCTCTCCATTCTTCATCCCTTTTGCTGCCGTTTTCACCACCTTTGGAGCTGCGGTCTGTGCAGCGTTAATTACAGAGCAGCGCTCCGTGGTTAGTTTATGAGCTGGGCGCTGACATGGCTGCTGGACGGCTCCGACTCTCAGCGTTTCACATTTCTGTTTCAGTTGGAAAGATCCTTCAAGTTCATGAGAGAAGCCGGCGACCAGTTCAAAGCCATCCCCCAGTTCTGCTTCCCCGACGCCAAGGACTGGTCTCCTGTTAACCAGTTTGAAAGGTAATTGGGGATCGGGGGGGTCCTCTGACCATAAGGGGGGCTGTATAATATCTGCTTGCTGTCAGTGAATGGAAACTCTATACAGACCTAACACTTCTCACAGCTGAGGGTTTGTGACCTTCTCATCCAGTATTTACCAATATCTGTTCCTTTGCAGCGAGACCTTCTCCTTCGTGCTGACCGGCGAGGACGGGAGTCGGCGTTTCGGCTACTGCAGGCGGCTCCTGGTAATTGATCCTATCGTTATGCTACGGTCTATGACCAGCTTAAAGGGGTTCTCTGCTATTATGTAAACAAGGCTACACAGTGACACAACAGCGCCCCCTAGTTATAGTGAAACACAATTGTATTGCAACTTTCCTAGTCACTGTGACAGGCCAGATTTTATTGCTATGTTCACATGGTCGCTTGCAACTTTTTGTCCTGCAGTCGCAGTGATTTTGATGTTACTGGGACTCATGAGATGCCATGTAGTCCTGAAGTTTAAAGGGGTATTCCAATGAGAAAAAGTCACCACTATAAAAAGATAGGGGGTACCTTACTGATCAGTGGGACCCCAATGATCACCGGTACTGGGGTGTTTGGACTACAGTGAGAATGGAGCGGCTGGTCAGGTAGTACAGCATCTGCAGCAGTCCTATTGACGTGAGAGGTGCAGCGCGCACTACCTGACCAGCCGCTCCATTCAGACTGCAGTCCAAACACCTCAGTACTAGTGATCGTTGGGGTCCCGGTCGTCAGAACCCACTGATCAGTAAGGTACCTCTATATTGGAATAGGGATAACTTGTTGATACCTGGAATGCCCCTTTAAAAGTATTTTCGAATAAAGTTTTGGCTTCAAAACCGTTGCTAAGATCTCTGTTGGCTGTCAGTGAATAGAAGGGGAATGTGGAAGACGCGTTCCTTAAAGGGGTTGTCCAGGATGGCCTGTTATTGGTAAAGAGGCCGAGGAAAGTAAATAAATCTCATACGCTCCTGTCCCCGGTGCTCCGGTGTCTCCCACCGCGGTCCCGTCCTGCTGTTCCAGGGGTCGTATTTGGGAAATCCTCGCCGCATGTGATCACTATGGTCAGTCAAGCCTAAGGACACGGGATGTCACGGGTGACCTATGCAGGTTCCTCAGAGGTCACGTGTGGCCAAGGCCCCGGGAACAGCAGGACCGGACCGCGGCGAAAGACATCGTGACAAGGGAGTCTGGCGGGGTTCTGTTTATTCACCGTCGTCGGCCTCTTTGCCAAAAAACAGTTTATCTTGGACAACCCCTTTAATTCTCAGGATTGGTGAACCCCACCATTAAATAACATCCCTTTAAAAGATGGATGTGCCCCTTTAAATGGACAAATGAGGCCGATTTATTCACCTGTCTTTGTTGCCCATAACAACCAATCACAGCAGAGCTTTCATTTTTCAGCAGCAGAATACAAAATGAAAGCTCAACTGTGATTGGTTGCGATGGGAAACTAAGACACTGATTAATAAACCTGCCCCTTGGCAACCAATCACAGGGCAGCTTTCATATTTCAGAAGCCCTCTATGAGATGAAAGCTGCGCTGTGATTGGTTGTTATGGACAAGATGTTTTTCTTTCACATAGTTTTATTAATCGTGTCGATTTATACCTTGTCGTGATTTTTCTCTAAGTCTTCTATGTTTTTGTCTCTAAAGCCGAGTGGTAAAGGGAAGCGTCTTCCTGAGGTGTACTGCATCGTGAGCCGGCTCGGGTGCTTCAATCTCTTCTCCAAGGTAATGGACGGCGCCGTACAAAGAGATGGGTCGGGGTCATTAGAAAAACATGGCCGCTTTGGTTCAGAAACGGCGCCCCACCTGTTCTTAGGTTGTGTCTGGTATTGCGGTTCAGTTCTGTTGACTTTAATGGAGCTCAGATGCAATACCGACAACAACCTGTGGACAAGGGTGGTGCTGTTTTTGGAAGCAACCATGTTTTTGGACATTCCCTTTAACAGTGAAAGGGAAACTGATTGCAGCTATAGTGCACGAGTTACGTCACAGGTCAAAACTACGACACGGGGAGCGCGCCAAACATTACCAACGCTTATTGGCAATGTTTACATTGTATGGAATTCTCCCCGCAGATCCTGGACGAGGTGGAGAAGAGAAGAGGCATCTCCCCAGCTCTGGTGCAGCCGTTCATGAGGGCCATCATAGACGCCCCATTCCCAGCCCTAGGGCGAAAGATCTCGGTGAAGAACTTCCTGCCAGGATCGGGAACAGAGGTATGGAATACATAGAAGTCTCTGGAAGATGTGTATAGTCAACTCGTGGGGGATGGGAGATGATTAAGCACCTAAAATGGCCAAGCTCCCTCTCCTAACTTGTGACTACTTAATGATTTCTGGGTAATGCTGTTCCTCTGTTGTTGTTCCTGGAAATGTGTGCACACATTGCCCGCTGACATTACTATTCCCCTTGGGTACCGAAGACTGTCAGCGCTGATTGGATAAGAAAATGGTAACACAAAATTGTCAATCTAGTCATTTCCAGGAGGAATAACAGAGGAACAACAACGGAAGGCAACATTATAAGAAAGACACAGTTACATTTTATCATGTCCATCACTTTAATGGGGCTGAGCCGCAGTACCACTGACAGTCCATAGACAAGAGGGACGCTGCTCTGGAAGAATAACACATGGTCCTGACCATATCTTACCCCCTTCCCCCACTTCCTTCCTAGGTGATTGAGCTGTGTCGACCCTTGGACTCCCGGCTTGAACATGTGGATTTTGACGCCCTCTTCTCCACGCTCAGCGTACGGCACCTCATACAAGTCTTCGCCTCCCTCCTTTTAGAAAGAAGAGTCATATTCATGGCGGACACCCTCAGGTAGAGCCCTGCTAGAATTGCTTCTCCTGACTAAGGCCTCTGTGAACTTTCTGTTGCAAGCGCTGCGGGAAGAACTGCAATGCGTTCACGCCGCGGTTCTTCCCATAGCGCTTTAGCGCTGTGTTTCCGCCCAGTGGGGCCTTAGCCTTTAAGTGCTTTTCATCAAAAATTTATTGTCTTGCCTGGTCAGGCTGCCAGGGTCATTGGTTTCTATTAAACTCAAGTAGGAGGAGAAGTTAGCTACTTCCGGTCCCCATTAGACTACACTTCCCAGCATTCCTTATTCTCAATAGACTTAAAGGGAATGTCACTACACCCCAGCCTATCCGCCCAGCCCCCACAGATAGATAGCTTAGGGTCACCTGAATCAAATGGCGTTTTCCCCTTGTGAATCGCTGCCTCCATTGCTGAGATATTGCTAATTTTGTCATATGCAAATGAGCTCTGTAGAGAAACACGGGTGCTGCCATTGCTCCAAGGAGCTCATTTGCATATTACATAACCAGCGATATCTCGGGAACGGAGGCACCGATTTACAAGGGGAAAGTGCCATTTGATTCAGACGACCCTAACCTATCTATCCGTGACAATGGGTTGATCTGCTGGGGGCTTGTAACACTCCCTTTAAAAGGGTATTCCACTGTTACAATATACTTTCTATATGAAATCTTCAAGGTTTTCAGTGACTCTGCTTGCTTTCATTGAATGTGAACCTTCATTCCAGGGGTTAAACTCTGTCCTGGTTTGGCTCTGATACCCCGTTGGTGTGAGTCGTTCGCCTGCGTGGCCATCACATGACCAGGACATATTAATGAAGGTTTCTAGTCGCTGACTGCCAGCAGAGATCTTGAATACCTAAAGACTTAATACATGAGGTATATTAGATAATGTAGTCTGTCGAGAATGACTGAGAACAGTGATGGAGATTGAGGAGGCGGGGTCAATGACTGCCAGGAAGAACTAGAAGAGGGAAGGGGAGGAGCCTGCGGTGTCTCCATTATATTCTCCAGATGTGACCGTTACTAATATCCGATTTTACGCTCTTATCTGCTGAACTTCCCCCATGTTGAACTTTTTTTTGTTTTCCTTGGCCCTGAGCTATTTTTGTCTGATTTCCTGATGACTAAAGAGTTAATCGGGAAGCATTTTTTTGTGCTCGTTTTCCTGTTGTGTTGCCATGGTAAGCGTTGTAAACATGGCGGCGTTTAGCGCTGATGTCACCCGGCGTATAATTATGGAGTGTTGTATATGCAGCGGGATTCTGGGCACGGGTCCAGGAATGTCTCTGCTCGGAGTGACTAGTGATGCCTCAGATAGCAGTTGTGGGACTCCGCGCGGACCCCAGACGTGTTTATTTAGGCATGTTCGATGCCGCCATCAAACAAACACCCCCCAATATGATGAACTACAGCGCACATCTAACCAGTCACTTCTATAAGGGGGTTACGAATCTGACGCAATATGGAAAATATTCTGTTTTATACTGTGTCAGTGTTTACTGTCATTCCGGCATTCTATTGATGGGCTGGAATGTATAGTACAATGACATGGAGAGCCTTGGGAAACCTATAACTAGTCACATCATGATGGAGTCTTTACGTTCTCAAACATATCTGTTTCTGGGAAAGCTGGGTGGCAATGTAGCTGCCCTTAGAGCCCCCCCACCGCACTACAAAATGACAAGTCCTTTCTATATCATTCTCCTTTCAGGAGTCTAGGAAAGCCTTATCTCATCAGTTTTGCAGTGCAGAGCTTTCCTAAACTCCTGAACGGCAAACTACTTAGTTATACAGTGATACAGAAGGGTTTGTCTGTCATTCTGGAGTCTAGAAAAGATGGGTGACTAATCCTAATGTCTACATTTTAATGCACAGGACTAGTCACCCAACTTTCCTAAACACCTGAACGGCACAACTATGCAGTAATATAGAAAGGTTTGTAATTCTGTAGTCTTGGTAAGCTGGGTGACTAAGCCTGTCTACAGCTTATAAAAGTGATAATGACACCCAGCTTTCCTAAGCTCCAGAAAGACTTGCCTATTGTTATTACTAAGCAGGTTTGCTATTCAGGACTCTTAGGAAAGCTGGGTGACGATGTCTAATGTCTACATCATCTGAGTGCGGAAGCTTTTGCCCAGCTTTCCTAAACTCCTGAATGGCGAATGTTGAAACGTTTGTCATTCTGAAGTCCAGGAGAGCTGAGTGACCATCCCTGTACATAACAGATGTAGACGTTGGATGTGGTCAGCTTTCCTAGACTCCAGAATGACAAACCTTTCTGTATTATTGCGAACGTAAGCAAGTTTACCATTCAGGAGTCTGGGAAAGCTGGGTGACAACCCCTGTAAGCTGTAGTCTTAATAGGTCTTCCATACACACCCCTGTGGGTGGGGACCAGTAGAAGAATAGGGGTCAGTGACCACAAACTGACCGGTGAGGTCACCTCTATGGGGGGCAGAAGATGGCCTCCATTGTCCCGAGAGGCGGAGCCCCATGGGGACCGGCAGCAGGATCGGCAGCGATTTTTTTTATTTTTTTTTTTTATTTTTTTTTTTACCAGATTTTTCCTGTTTTTTTCTATTATTTTGTGTTTAATCTTTTGTCTTTTATTCTCCAGCACCTTGTCCAAATGTTGCCATGCCATGGTGGCGCTGATCTACCCCTTCGCCTGGCAGCACACCTACATTCCCGTGCTGCCGCCATCCATGATCGACATCGTCTGCTCCCCCACCCCCTTCCTCATCGGGCTCCTGTCCAGCTCGCTGCCTCGTCTCAAAGAGCTGCCGGTGGAGGAGGTGAGCCCAAAATTAAGTCATTTCATCATCATTATTATCTGATACATCTACCTGTGGCCACCACTAGGGGGAGCTCGCTGCATAGGGAGTTGATTCAAATCTGTATACAGAAAGCTCCTAAGCTCCCTCTAGTGGTAGCCATAGGCAGACAGAATTGTATTATGTCCTGTACGTTTATGGCTGTGGCAAAAAAACTTACAAACCAATGTTATTAAAGGGGTTCACCAACTGATCCCTAGGATAGTCATCGCTTTATGATCGGAGGGGGTCCGACCTATCGATCCTCAATGATTCAATACTGCAGTCCCTTCTTTGTTTTTCTCTCTGCAGAGCAGCGCCCTTCTTTGAATGTGGCTGTTCTGGGAACTGCAGCCACCCCATTCACTTAAAGGCATACTTGCCAACATTTGGTCATCTATAATTGAACGCCAGAGAATATTTTCAGTGTGGCGACGCCCCATATGGATAGCCACACCTCCTCTGTACATTGTCCTGCCCAATTTTCTATATCGCCACACCCCTTTTTTGTGACGTGGGAACTAATTGTGCTGACCACGCCGCCTTTTTGGACATGACTACCAGAGTGACGTATAAAGTGCCTGTTACCCCGGCTGCCTGCTCGTCTGGGAGGTCACTTCCTTTTTTGGGAGCCTCCCTTAGCTTCCAGGATTGTTGACAAATATGCTTAAAGGGGTTGTCCAGAATTGGAACAGCATGGCTGCTTCCTTTCACAGACAGCGCCTGTCCATAGGTTGTGTTTGGTATTGCAGCTCAGGCCCTTTCACTCCATGAGTTGAGCTGCAGTACCACAAACGACCTGTGGACAGGTGTGGCGCTGTTTCAGTAACATAGCAGCGTTTTTTTTTGTTTTTTTTTTTATCTTGTACGTCCCTTTAAGTTCTATTGTTCCTTTGCACATGGAGAGAGACTCCATAGGGGTCACAGGAATGCTGGGAACCCCCACCAATCTTAAAGTGATGATGTATCACCTGGTATGGGCCCCTTTAAATGCAGCAGCACATTGATATATCATTGCAATCGTGGCTACCATTGGTCTCTCCAGCTGGGCATGCTGGGAGTTGTAGTGTAATACTAGGGGGTCTGTGTCCTATTAGAACCACATTTGGACACCCCCCCCCTCCCATGACAGGAGGACATTGTGTCTGTGTCTGGCAGCCGTTCAGCGCACACCGGAGAGAAATAATCGCTGCAATTAACTAATGGCTTCCGGCAGCAGAAGAAAGGAACGATCCCTGCCAAAACTAACACCATTCTGGGGTGTAGCTGTGCATGATGAGCTGCCGTACCCCAAACAGACCCATGGGGAAGGCGGAGTGCACAAGAGGGCTGTGAACAGTTCTGCAGAATCCATTCCCACACTGCTTTCCCCTCTTCCTGCTAATTTTCTTATAACAGTGTCAGTCTTTACTTTAGTTCCGGAATTTTATTCACAAGTTAAGATATTGCAGGAGGAGCTCTGTAACCCTTTCATAGCATCATTGCACCACTTTTCAGTCCCCGGCTATGACAGCGTTGCGTGTCGGATTTCTGAACAGGCTCCAGGGCTATCAAGTCCTCTGTCATTTCTGGTCAGCACTAGGGAAACCTCAAACCACAGTCCAGGATGTGTACTCAGCAGGGATGGACGGGAGCCCAGGCGGAGCACACGGCCCTGGGAATACCCCAGGAAGTAGGAAATGACTTTTTTTCTTTCTTCCTTCCATGGCAGGTTCTCCTGGTTGACCTGGGTAATAATCGCTTCCTGAGACAGGTGAGTGAGGGCGCTATGACACCAGAAAGCTACACGCGAGCGTCCTGCTTATCACATGAGCTGCCATAGACGTAACGATGACAGTTAAAGGGAACCTTTCACCAACTCCAGTTCTCTGCATCCTTGAGTAGGCGGCACTCCGCTGATTCTGGCACAGTTGGAATTTTTTCTTTAGCCCCCACCGTTCCCGAGTAATCGGGACTAAGCAAAAGTATGTCTGGGGGCGCTACAAATCCAAAAATTTTAGGCCACGCCTCTTCTTTACCAAACTGCACAGCCATTTGCATGTAAAAAAAAATACCCCTTTATTGGCCACCAAACTGTCTAACACCCCTTTTACTAGCCTCCATAGTATATTGCCCCTTATACCGGCTCCCACACAGTATATCGGTAACATTTAGGAATTGTATGGCGGGATTATATGTAGACAGGATACTGGTATTACTTAGTAATCATATAGAGGTATTATGTGTACAGGACAGCGGTATGGCAATATTATACGTACTCAGGATAGTCGTATTATTTAGGCAGTGTCTTGGCAGTAGTATATGGACATAGGATAATTGTGTTCTTTAAGCACTTTATGGCAGTATTATACATGCACAGGATAGATAGTGACTTAGCAATATGTTATGGACACAGTCTTATTATTTAGGCATTGTATGGAAGTATTATATGGACAGAGGATAGTCCTATTTTTTTCTTTTTTACATTGTGTATCTGTATTATATGGACACAGAATAGTTGTATTCCTTAGGCATTGTGGGGCCATATAATATGGACCTAGTATAGTCATATCAATGTGGGGCAGTATTATATGGACCAAGGATAGTCATATTATATGTATACAGGATAGTTGTATTATTTAGTCATCGTATGGCAGTATTATATATATATACAGGATAGGCATATTATTTAGTCATTATATGGACAAAGGATACTCATATAATTTAGTCATCATATGGCTGTATTATTTATATATATATATATATATATATATATATATATATATATATATATATACACACACACACAGCATAGTCATATTATTTAGTCATTGTATGGCAGTATTATATGTATACAGGATAGTCATTACTTAGGCATTGTATGGCAGTAGTATATGGACCAAGGATTGTCATTTAATTTAGTTATCGTATGGCAGTAGCATATGTATACTGAATAGTCATATTATTTAGTCATTGTATGGCAGTAGTATATGTATACAGAATAGTCATATTACTTAGTTATCGTATGGCAGTAGCATATGTATACAGAATAGTCCTATTAATTAGTCATCGTATGGCAGTATTATATGTACACAGGATAGTCTTTACTTAGGCATTGTATGGCAGTAGTATATGGACACAAGATAGTGATACGGCACTATTTTATGTTCACAGGTTAGTTGTATTATTGAGGCGTTTTCCTCTTGTAACATAAAAGTGGCCCCTCCCATGTATCTCCTGGGGCTCTTACATACCCTTTTTCTTGTGCCTGTAGATGGAAGACGAGGACTCCATCTTACCCCGTAAACTGCAGACCGCCCTGGAGCAAATCTTAGAGCAGCGCAATGAACTGGCTATGGAAGTTGACCAGGGCTCTGCCAATGGGCAGCAAGGTAAATACCATAAAATCATTAACCCCCTGGTGCCTTAGGGGGCTGAGTGTGCAAATTGGATGACGCCTTGAGAAAAAGTCATGTGACATTCCCCAGTCCTTAAGGCCCTCCTGCCCATGATGACCGTGTTTCTCGTGTCCCTCAGACTCCAGCTCTCTAAATGACATTGTGTCGGAGGCCTTCGTTCGCTTCTTTGTGGAAATCGTCGGCCATTACTCCTTGTTCATGGTTCCGGGGGAGCAAGATGAGAGAACTCTCCTCCGAGACGCTTTCCGGAAATCTGTCTCATCGAAGAGCGTCCGCCGCTTCCTGGAGGTGTTCATGGAGACTCAGATGTTTGGAGGCTTCACCCAGGAGCGAGAGATGCGGAAACAGGGCAGCAAAGGTCAGTCAACCCAGCATGGCTCAAAAATGTGGGGAGGGGCAATAAATTTGGGAAAGCGGTGATTCCTGGCTTGTACATTACTCCAAGCAAAACTGAAAATTCAATTCAGATCCTCAGGGGTGGAGCTTACCCTGTGTCATGCCCCACCCCTCAGGATCTGCACTAGGTATAAGTTTGACTGGAGTGTTCTTTGAAGAAATTACTTGGCTAATTCCGTAGCAGCATTGATTTGGCGAAAGGCTCAGGCCTATGGATCCCAAATATGGCCACCAATGGGGTATATAATTTTTTTAAGGCACCCTCTACTGGTAACCTTGTAAATGACCTATAACTTACAGGCTCTTTGCAGCAGATTAGTGCTAGTAATGTCCTGCACTATCCCTTTAAGACGATTTCCATACAGGATGATGGAGGGCGGGTACTGTCTGTGTGCTGTCCACTTTCTACACCCTGCTTTTCTTTTGTCGCTGAGAGTTCTGCTCTGAAGCCCCCGCACACAGCTGTGAACGTTCCCTGTTGGGAAGTCTAAGGGTGTGAACGGAAGGCGCTCTCACTGGACACCGGGCCCTGACCCTACTGTTTGTTTCTATCTGCAGGGCTCTTCGAGGTTCGAGCACAGGAATATCTGGAGACCCTGCCGGGCGGAGAGCAGAGCGGAGTCAACAGGTTCTTCAATAGAATAGGTGAGATGAAGTGACTGTATAATGTATCCATAGTAACCTATATCAACCAGCATACCCTGACAGTCTGTACTGTGCTCCATACTATAATGTCTGTACTCCAGAGCTGCATTCAAAGTTCTGCAGCTTAAACAACTGGAATCTCCCATTATTCCCTGCTTGTTCAGTGTCTGCAAGGTCTTATTCTGGTGAACTGCATTCTGAGAAGCATCTTCTTCGCTCCTGGCCTTGTACAGTCACCTCAGCTAAGCTCTCACAACAAGCATGCTGATTGTTTCTGGTAACAAGCAGCAGAATAGTGAGCGCAGCTCTGGAGTATAATACAGGATAAGTAATGTAATGTATGTACACAGTGACTGCACCAGCAGAATAGTGAGCGCAGCTCTGGAGTATAATACAGGATAAGTAATGTATGTACACAGTGACTGCACCAGCAGAATAGTGAGCGCAGCTCTGGAGTATAATACAGGATAAGTAATGTAATGTATGTACACAGTGACTGCACCAGCAGAATAGTGAGCGCAGCTCTGGAGTATAATACAGGATAAGTAATGTATGTACACAGTGACTGTACCAGCAGAATAGTGAGCGCAGCTCTGGAGTATAATACAGGATAAGTAATGTAATATATGTGCATAGTGACTGTACCAGCAGAATAGTGAGCGCAGCTCTGGAGTATAATACAGGATAAGTAATGTATGTACACAGTGACTGCACCAGCAGAATAGTGAGCGCAGCTCTGGAGTATAATACAGGATAAGTAATGTATGTACACAGTGACTGCACCAGCAGAATAGTGAGCGCAGCTCTGGAGTATAATACAGGATAAGTAATGTAATGTATGTACACAGTGACTGCACCAGCAGAATAGTGAGTGCAGCTCTGGAGTATAATACAGGATAAGTAATGTAATGTATGTACACAGTGACTGCACCAGCAGAATAGTGAGCGCAGCTCTGGAGTATAATACAGGATAAGTAATGTAATATATGTGCATAGTGACTGCACCAGCAGAATAGTGAGCGCAGCTCTGGAGTATAATACAGGATAAGTAATGTAATGTATGTACACAGTGACTGCACCAGCAGAATAGTGAGCGCAGCTCTGGTGTATAATACAGGATAAGTAATGTATGTACACAGTGACTGCACCAGCAGAATAGTGAGCGCAGCTCTGGAGTATAATACAGGATAAGTAATGTAATGTATGTACACAGTGACTGCACCAGCAGAATAGTGAGCGCAGCTCTGGAGTATAATACAGGAGAAGTAATGTAATGTATGTACACAGTGACTGTACCAGCAGAATAGTGAGCGCAGCTCTGGAGTATAATACAGGATAAGTAATGTATGTACACAGTGACTGCACCAGCAGAATAGTGAGCGCAGCTCTGGAGTATAATACAGGAGAAGTAATGTAATGTATGTACACAGTGACTGTACCAGCAGAATAGTGAGCGCAGCTCTGGAGTATAATACAGGATAAGTAATGTAATGTATGTACACAGTGACTGCACCAGCAGAATAGTGAGCGCAGCTCTGGAGTATTATACAGGATAAGTAATGTAATGTATGTACACAGTGACTGTACCGGCAGAATAGTGAGCGCAGCTCTGGAGTATAATACAGGATAAGTAATATAATGTATGTACACAGTGACTGCACTAGCAGAATAGTGAGTGCAGCTCTGGAGTATAATACAGGATAAGTAATGTAATGTATGTACACAGTGACTGTACAAGCAGAATAGTGAGCGCAGCTCTGGAGTATAATACAGGATAAGTAATGTAATATATGTGCATAGTGACTGCACCAGCAGAATAGTGAGCGCAGCTCTGGAGTATAATGCAGGATAAGTAATGTAATGTATGTACACAGTGACTGCACCAGCAGAATAGTGAGCGCAGCTCTGGAGTATAATACAGGATAAGTAATGTAATGTATGTACACAGTGACTGCACCAGCAGAATAGTGAGCGCAGCTCTGGAGTATAATACAGGATAAGTAATGTAATGTATGTACACAGTGACTGCACCAGCAGAATAGTGAGCGCAGCTCTGGGGTATAATACAGGATAAGTAATGTAATGTATGTACACAGTGACTGCACCAGCAGAATAGTGAGCGCAGCTCTGGAGTATAATACAGGATAAGTAATGTAATGTATGTACACAGTGACTGCACCAGCAGAATAGTGAGCGCAGCTCTGGAGTATAATACAGGATAAGTAATGTAATGTATGTACACAGTGACTGCACCAGCAGAATAGTGAGCGCAGCTCTGGAGTATAATACAGGATAAGTAATGTAATGTATGTACACAGTGACTGTACCAGCAGAATAGTGAGCACAGCTCTGGAGTATAATACAGGATGTAACTCAGGATCAGTATATACCGTACTTTGTATACAGATAAGTTATATAATGGCATAAATAATTTTTTGTATCTTCTGCAGGAAGTAAAATGCGTTTTTTACACAAGAAGCAGTAGACGGAGGATCAGACGACTCGATGGACGTGTTTAACTTATTAACCAGTTGTCTTCCTCTCTGGTAGCCGTGGATTATGGATTTGTCCCTCCTGTCACTGTTTACTGAAGAGAAGCAGGAAGTTGGAGCCGACACAGAATTCTTTCCCTCGCCGTGAAGAGCCCCCCTCCCCCATGGAGACTTATAAGGGGACGGTTGGGTGGTCTCTCCTCTGTATCATGCACTGGACAGATCTTGGATAAGCTCATCATCGACACCGCATCATCATCATCATCCTCACAATCGTTGATTTTTTTTTTAAAAAAAAAAAAAATTTTTTTTTTTTTTTTTTACAGAGAACTTTTTGCTTTTATTTATATTAGGATTAAAAAAAATCCGTAGAAGATTTTACTGATTTTATCACCTCGAAACATTGGGGATATTTAACTGTCCAAGCAATCTGTGTTTCGGCAGTGTGGCCGATGGGACGGCGACCGTCAGGACTAACAGGATGTGCGCGTAGACTTATGGTCATGAGACCTAGAGACGTTTGCTCTAACCGACCCCACTAATCCCTGCTGGGCCGCTGAGTGTGGTGTCCCCATCCTGACAACGTGTGGCGCCTTCTGACAACTTTAACTGTGATGAATAACAATGCACCTCCCCTCTTTCGTTCTGCCCGTGGTCCATGGCGTCTCCCGACGTCTGATGTCTGTGGTACTGTTATGGTAACAGCTATAATTTGTGCTGAATTTGTGAAAATTTTTGTTTTTTATGTTTTTGTTTGAAGGGGAGAATGAACTAGAATGTGGATTGTATATTTAATAATCTGAATCATCTGAAGCAGGAAATTTGGGGGTAAATATTCATGGGATTGGGCCCGAGGGTTAATTTGGGCCGATAATCTGGCATTTCTGGATTAAAAATAGTTGGATTATCTGATTGGGTCATACCAAATGTCTTGAACCCCCCTCCCGATCTCTACCCAGTGTCTATAGATGCCTACTTTGCACAGTAATAGGAAAATGGGAGTGGCCTAATACAATAATGGGTGGAGTTTAAAAGGGGTGGCCCCTGCCGTCTGCTTCTGTGAAAATAAAGTGTGTGGTCTCCTTTAAATTGATCCTGAATGGCTCTAATGGAGGCCAGGTAATGTGCCTTTGATCATGTGAGTGGAATCACTAAAAATGGACATCCCCTTTAAGAATAGACTGGGCTGGGGCCTCATGCACCATAGTGATAATGTTTGTAGTCAAGACTGTAACCAAAAAATGTGAGTGTGCCTTAAATGAAATGATCTGTTATTGTTCTGTTGCAGCAATCGTCAGAGAGGGGCGGAGTCGTGACTACTGTTGGTCGTCAGGTTTAGAAAAACTTTACATATGCGCTCTACCCAGAATAGAGTGCGGCTACAAAGGGCGCCTCTCTGGAGGACCCGACACCTCTGTGCATTACATAGACAACCCATTAGTTTCCATAATCATCTTGTAATACTTCATTCCTCCTGCGGGGACACTGCAGGGAAACTGAACACTCGCTTCCAGCTTCCTTGCAGTCGATTACCGGGATAACCCATGATCAGCTTCTCATGGGAGGACCCTTCTAACAAAAATCATTGTCCAAAGTGCCCCCCCCCCTTTATTAACCCTTTAAAGAGCCAGAACAGTGTAAGCGCTCAGTTTGTCACTGTGTCATGTCCTCTCCCCTGCTGGCTTGCATGACATTCCTGACCTCACCTATGTAGACTATGGAGGTTTCCCGCATGGTGGGAACTTTGAGCTTACCAAAAACTCCACGTGAACTTTTTGTGAATTTTTTTTTTTTTCCTTGAAAGTTTTTGTTTCCAGTGTGAATTGTGTGTAATATCTGGAGACCTGACACCAGCAGCTGCCAGTGATTGTGACCACATGTGTCGTCTCGCCGTACGTGGTAGATGAAGAAGCTGTCGGACTCTTACATCTGGTACATGAATGTTTGGCATTAAGGGGGACGGGTATAGGGGATGTACTGCCTGCCCACTGGCAGCCTCAATACTTCCTGCCCTGGGCGCTGCCTGGGCCCATACCAAAGATGGAAAAAGTCTGTTCTTATGAACTTCTACAAGTCGTGGACTGGAGGGCAGAGGCTGATCCTGAGGAGTCGGAGGGCCGGCGGTATACTGAAACCACTAATCTCAAGCCTGTGATCCAGTTAGACAAAGCTAGACAGCGCCCTCTGCGGGGCCGGCTGTGCACAAATGTATAATTCTATAAATCTATAAATTCCAATAATTGAGCCTGTGGTTTATATTGAGATTTCTTATTTGTTCTGATTTTGTTTTTGTTTTGTTTTTTGATTTCTTATTTTAGAAATAAATATTTCTTAATTATTTTATCTGTTTTTGGTTCTTTCAACCAATTTTGAATTTTTTTGTTTATTTTTATTTCTTTTGCCCATGTGCTAATAATCAGTGACTTTTCCATGTGCCCTGTCCTCTGTGACATCTCTCAGACTCCGCAGGGGTCACATTTTACTGTCCTGTACCCCTGACACCCCTCGCAGACTACCTATGACTGGTCAGTGTTCTTATCTGGGTTTTTCCCGGATAGCACACGGACCCATTCACTTCTATGGGCCCGTACACATGTCGGTGAATGACATGGTCACGTGTGCGGGTCCACAGTCCAGGTAGATAGAAGTGCCCCAACGGTTGCAGCGGGGCCTGAGGGAGAGCGGTAGGAAGGATTCTCAGAACTTCCTGCTCCAAGGACTCCCTGCTCCTTTTGTGCACTTTAGTCTGTAGACTATACTGAAATGGGGGCATTATACTAAGTGGGATGGGGGTGGGGCATTATACTATGGGGGGGGATTATACTAAGTGGAACAGGAGGGTGCTATACTATGTGAGACCAGGGGGTCATTATACTATGTGTAACCTGGGGGTCATTATACCATGAGACCAGGCGGTCATTATACTATATGGGACCTGGAGTATTATACTATGTGAGACCAGGGGGTCCTTATACTATGTGAGATCTGGAGTATTATACTATGTGAGACCAGGGGGTCATACTATATGGGACCTGGAGTATTATACTATGTGGGACCTGGGCGCCATTATACTATGTGAGACCAGGGGGCACTATACTATGTGAGATCTGGGGGTCATTATACTATATGGGACCTGGAGTATTATACTATGTGAGACCAGGGGGTCCTTATACTATGTGAGATCTGGAGTATTATACTATGTGAGACCAGGGGGTCATACTATATGGGACCTGGAGTATTATACTATGTGAGACCAGGGGGTCCTTATACTATGTGAGAGCTGGAGTATTATACTATGTGAGACCAGGGGGTCCTTATACTATGTGAGATCTGGAGTATTATACTATGTGAGACCAGGGGGTCATACTATATGGGACCTGGAGTATTATACTATGTGGGACCTGGGCGCCATTATACTATGTGAGACCAGGGGGCACTATACTATGTGAGATCTGGGGGTCATTATACTATATGGGACCTGGAGTATTATACTATATGGGTCCTGGGCGGCATTATACTATGTGAGATCTGGAGTATTATACTATGTGTAACCTGGGGGGGGGGGGCATTATACTATGTGAGACCAGGGGGTCATTATACTATGTCGAACCTGGGGGCACTATACTAAATGAGATCTGGGGGGCATTATACTATATGGGACCTGGAGTATTATACTATGTGAGACCAGGGTGGCACTATACAATGTGGGGACATGTAGGGGACAATATAATACTTTATATGTATGAGGGGAACCCCCTGCAATATGCCTCTCCACGATTGGGCCCCCCATTCCCACCATATTGCCCCACTGTGAACCTCCCCCTCTGGAAAATCTTGCATATTCCCCTCACAACCAGGCCCCAAATATCACGTACCCTTTCATAATACCGGTATCTTCCTATGTGGCCCCCACAGCTACACCCCTGACAATATAACATAACTAGGACATCATTTATTTACAGTAATAAAACCTCCATTAAATACATTAATATTCCACATTACATACGAATAAATATACATCATCTCCATTCTGCGGCCTTAGACGTCGGGCGACGGCGGTTTTTATTTTGCACCTCCCAGAAGCCTTTGTGATAAATCCTTAATGAGACGCCTCATCTTGCTGCAAACTTTGGTAGAAAATACCTGTCAAAGAAAACAAAGGGGGTGTGAAGGAAATCGCAATTTTACTCTGCACATATCAGCGCCATCTTATCTGTATAGTGGTCACCACTAGGGGGAGCTCACTGTATGAACTGTATACAGCTCCTTCTAGTGGTGGCAGCAGGCAGTATGAAAGTTATGTGTTCACTCTACACAGGAGATTTGGAGCTCTGTATCCAAGAATCTCTGTCATATTGGTCCCTATAGCGACACAAGTACTTACCAGTTTGTTTGGCGACGCTCTTAAAATCACACCGGCCCTGGGGCAACAGACATGTGAATAAGCCAAGGCAGCCATAACAGTCGGAAGGTCTCTTACAGGGGCGAGACATGATGTCATCACAGGAATACTACAAATAAGAAAAAAGAATCATCATACAGGGACGGGAAGTACCATGATGTGGCCACTGGGGGCGCTGTGTTAGATATTATACAATGTATTTGGAAACATTAGTGATGTCATCTAGTAGACTTGTTGAGAAGTGATGTCATAATTGACACTCCTTATTGCTTCGGTTTTGTAGACCCAGGCAGGGATATAAAGAATTACTCCAGGCAAATGTAAAGCACGTGGCCTAGTCATTGGTGCCGCCATGAACAGTGCCTCAGCTAGAATACTACCATATACTGAGACCTAGTCAATACGTGCCCCATATACTACGCTACAGAGTTCCTCATACCCAGTTCCTTAGCCACAGTGCTCCATCCGTGGGTCATGTTGGCTATTGGGCATGTTACCCAAAGTGTCACAGAGACATAATTCCTGTGTACCTAATTCCTCGACAACAGTGCCCCTATATATGGAGACCAGCTAGAGTACCCCATATACACAGACCCAATTAGTATTGGCTTCATATTCAGTGCCACAACCATAGAATCACCCTATATCCATTTCTTTGGCCACAATGGCCCCATATACAGTGCTCATGTATACCAAGGGTCAGTTAGTAGTGCCCCTATATACAGTGCCCAAACTAGAGTATACCATGGGTCAGTTAGTGGTACCCCTATATACAGTGCCCAAACTAGAGTATACCATGGGTCAGTTAGTGGTACCCCTATATACAGTGCCCAAACTAGAGTATACCATGGGTCAGTTAGTGGTACCCCTATATACAGTGCCCAAACTAGAGTATACCATGGGTCAGTTAGTGGTACCCCTATATACAGTGCCCAAACTAGAGTATACCATGGGTCAGTTAGTGGTACCCCTATATACAGTGTCCAAACTAGAGTATACCATGGGTCAGTTAGTGGTACCCCTATATACAGTGCCCAAACTAGAGTATACCATGGGTCAGTTAGTGGTACCCCTATATACAGTGCCCAAACTAGAGTATACCAAGGGTCAGTTAGTGGTACCCCTATATACAGTGCCCAAACTAGAGTATACCAAGGGTCAGTTAGTGGTGCCCCTATATACAGTGCCCAAACTAGAGTATACAAAGGGTCAGTTAGTGGTACCCCTATATACAGTGCCTCAGCCAGAGAATTCCTCTTTACATAGTTCATCAGTCGCAGTGTTCATGCAGAGTACCCCCATATACAGAGACCTCCATATACAGTGCCCTAATTTGTGAGCAAAGCTATACACCCACCCCCTCTTCTTGCTCACTTACCATCCTCCTTACCAGCAGTCCCAGAGGGGGTACTAGCTGCACCCTAGTCAACTGCCTGTCCTGCCGAACCCTTGTCTTGACCTTGGATCTAACGTTACCCTCTCTGGTGGCTAGGTGTACAAATATGCACCACTCGCCCTTCTCCTCAGTGTGGGTGACATTGGTGGACCTCCAGGATTGTGTAGAGATCCAACATTGTCACCCACTGAAGAAGGCGGAGCAACTGAGGGCCAACTAAGACAACAAAGCCAGTTCTTACCGTGTCCTGGTTGAATGTCCCATGTTCGCTTGTGTGGTAAAACATGAAGGTGGGATCTCCAGACAGATCATGGAAAGCTTGACGTCTCCTTCTACCAGAGACAGCAAAGTTCTCGTCCAGCATGTTCCCATTGGACGTAGACCTCTTCCTGACCAACAACAAGGGCCCACCATCTAGACCCATCTCAGGACCATGTCTGATCCTCTTAATTGCCATGGGTCGACTCCTCCTTAAGGTTCCATAAGTGTTCCCGTAGACCATGGATCCAACCACCAAGATGGCAAGCAGTATACAAGATATGAAATTCATCACACCAGCTTGGTCTTCTCCCAGGAATCTCTCAAGATGTCTTACGGTGTCTCTCGTGAAGATGCTGAACCCTTAAATAAGTCAGGATTCCCTGCCCTGCCCTCCTCACCTGTGACACACCACATTTCTCCTGTGGTGACATCAACTTTCCAAAAAATCTGTACATTCCAGGACTTGTTTTTTTTCCCCCCAATACGTCTATACGAGAAGAGATGACGGAGGTTGTCCCCACCTATGAAGGTAACATCTGAGGTCTGGTAACAATGTGATGAGGTCAGGGGGGCGGGGGGCGATTATCGGCTAAAATCACTTTATTTGTACTGGAAACGGTTGCTGGTAAATTTTCATGCCTTGAATTCCTACGTCCGCACATCATAGGGGGCACAAACTTAAGAATCGAACAGAGATTCCTGTTCCTTGGTGGAACGAGAAGATCCTCGAGAGTGTAGACACTACTTATGATGGGAGGTCGTGTCCGTGGTCCAGGGGGTCCATAACTGGATGCTTTGGGGTGGGCACAAGACGATGGGGCGCCATGATAACAAAATGCACCCCCCTCCCCTTTACCACATGACTGATTTATATAAGCCATAACATTAAAACCACCAAAGGTGAAGTGAATAATATTGATGTAAGAACGATGGTTCCTGTCGGTTCTTGAAGTAGATGTGTTGGAAGCGGGAAAAATGGGCAAGCGTAAGAGGAGCAAATTGTCATGGGTAGAGGATCTCCAAAATCTCAGATTTTAGGGATGTCCCCATAGTGGTTAGTCCATGCCAAAAGTGGTCCAAGGATGGGCAACTGCTGAACGGGCCACAGAGCCTTGGGCAAACACAAGATTCACTGAGGGGGTGAAGGTTAGTTCATTTGGTCCAATCCAAATTTGTGACAATGGTAAGGCTGGAAACCTTCAGACATCTTGTCTGGTCCAGGCCTCGACAGGCCAGAGATGTTTTGGTGGCACGAGTGAGGCCTACAGAATTTTAGTCAGATGGTTTTATTGTTATGGCTGACCGATATATCTAGATAGACCTGGTTCATTCTCCTCCATTACAAGGGTCGGGCCTATTGGGCCTGTTGCAGGTCCACATTGAGTAGAGGAGGCAAACTTGTTTGGGGACCCCATGATCACAGTGCACACATGGAGAGCACTGGGTCGTATACTGCAGACTGTTCATCCTTCGAATGGAGGGGGTCCCGGGGGTCAGACCCCCTAGGCCACCTGGTCTATATACTCGTCTCATATTATAATATTGACTGTAACTGACACAATGCGACAAACCTTCAGCTCGGCAGTTCACATTATATAGATTTTATAAATTTACATTTTTTAAGAATTTTGTGTTTCGTAGAAAAAAATAATACAATTCACATTATCTAGGAGATGACTGATAGTCAGGGACTAGACGAAAGAGGGAGCAACGGTCAGCGGGTGCGAACCGTGAAAATTCACAACGTCCCAAAACATAGATGTGGCACCACCTGGTGGACAAGTGATGACAGCGAACGTTCCGAGATGTACAGAATTAGTGAAATATGGTTGGTTTACTAAAAAATAACAACAGTGCCATACCTTTGCTCAGGTTGTATGTGGTACTGCAGTGCAATCTTATACTCTATAATAGAGCTGCAGTACCAGACACAACCCATGGACAGGTGTGGCGCTGTCTCTGACAGATGGCTGCCATGTTTTTAGAATTTTTTAGAATTTTTAGAATTTTTTAGAATGTTTTTAGAACAGGAGATAATAAAATGGATCTGACTTTTAATCCAGGTACAGCGCCACACCTCTTCACGGGTTGTGTCCGGTATTGCAGGTTGTCTATATTCAATGAAGTTACGCTGCAATACCGCACCTGACCAATGAAGTCGAGTGGCGCTTTTCAAGGTTTCATTATGCACCATTTTCTAGGTCCCTGCTTGCTGTCACAGACACCTAGAAAATGGTGCAAAACTTTTCATTATGAAGTAATTACTCTTAAAGGGATTGTAAATTTTGATGACCAATCAACATGTGACCGATGATGGGCCAAAACCTGGGACCCCCCATAGATCAGCATTTTCAAGTATTCAGGTGATTGCTGCAGCCGATCCACTGCTTACCAATCACAGCGCCGTACATTGTATAGTGGCCATGCTTGGTATTGCAGCTCAGCCTCATTGACTTGAATGAGACTGAGCTGCAAACTGGCTATATGGCCGAAGAACATAACGGCACTGGTCGGTAAAATCAGAAGCGGCGCTCACCTAGAGCAGCTGACCTAGGGGATCCTGGGTGATGGGCCAATAGGATAGGTCATGAAAATCCCAGAATACCCCTTTAATATTGCTGATAATTCCAGTGTTAGCGGCTCCAGGACACAATGTCTTCTCCTAGTGTCTGGTCCTGAGGAAGGTCTTCCCATTAGATGGTGAGATGCTCCACACTCGGGGGGTAGGCCACTTCTCCTCCACCACCTGCTGTAAGCTGACACTGATGGGTGAGATGAGCTGAGAGATGGGTCCTCGGGATCGGAGGGACAGGCGGGCGGCCAGGAGACCCATTCTAACACAGGTGTCTGTGTCATATTCGGCAAGTACCCCCGTAAGAAGACCAGCCATGAGGCTACGAGGAAGGAAGAAGAAAGGTTACCTGCTTGTTCATAGAAGTATAGAGCAGAAGATCGCTGACTTTGGATATCTTACAGATACAGAAGTTAAAGGGATACTCCAGTCAAATTTAATATATCACCCCAGCCCTGCAGATAGATAAGATAGAGTCCCCTGAATCAAACAGTGTTTTCCCCTTGTGAGTGCTGCCTCCATTGCTGAGATATTGCTGTTTTTGTTGCCATGCAGGGCGTTGCCATTGGTTGAATATCTCATTTGCATATTGTTAAAAACAGCGATATTTCGGCAATGGAGGCACTGTTTGATTCAGATGACTCTACGTTAGCTATGTGCGGGGCTGGGGTTATATACTAGGGTCTGTTGACAGACTCCCTTTAAGAGGGTGTGGCTTAGAATTCCTGCTTTCCTATTACAAATAGAGCAGTGGGGAGAGGCTCCTGCTGCAGCCAGACAGAGGTTTATGAGAAGGAGGAGGGGACACATATTGAAGAAGTCTTTCTAGGTTTAACAGGTTTCATTATTTTTGTATTTTTTAAGGGAATCTGTCAGCACAAAATTGAGATATAACCAAATCCCAGTACGATGTGGAGCTGTTGGCACAGATGTATGTACCGTGGTGTATTTCTTATTCAGGCTTTTCAATTCTTGTAAAAATCGTCTTTTTATAAGAAGAAAAGTACTTTGGGGGCGTGGCTTTCCATTGATGGGCTTCACTATCTGCTGCTGCTCAGCTCCGCCCACTAGCTATACTGTGCATGACTGATGAAGACACCCTGCAACCAAAACTGAAGGAAGATGGCTTCAAATGGGGGCAGGGTAACATCAGTTAGTGGGCGGAGCTGAGAAGCAGTTAGCAGCAGCAGATAGTGGAGCCCATTGATGGAAAGCCACGCCCTTAAAGCCCTATTCTGCTCATTTGCATAGGGATAAAAGGACCATTTTTACAAGAATGGAGCTGCGGTCCTTTAGCCCTACAAGGTACTGGGATTAGGTTATATCTCAATTTTGTGCTGAAAGACTCCCTTTAACATTTTGTTGAAAGTTCATGGATTGTGAGAATCGAAACGGAGAAGCCAAAGTATCTGACCCCATAGCTTAGTATAACAGACCTGTCGCCTGCTCCAGATACGTTGATGATTTCCTCAGGGGGAATAGGAGCAGCTGGATAATGGGCGGCACACAGATCATCTCTGGATACCTAAAACAAATCAGAAGAAGCAAATCATTACAACGTGTATCTCGATTCTGCAGCAATGGGAAGACAATTTACTCGAAGCATAAGAAGAAATGATGAAGGTGAATAAAAGATGTAGAGCACCACGAATATTACACATAACAGGCAGATTTTAGGTTATTTTCTTTCCTCCTTCATAGCAGGGCTCTCCCTGTTGTGATACTGGTGTCCTCAGCCAGTCAGGTGTCTTTACACAATGGCTCCTCCTCCCCTCTCACAGCATAGAATCTCAGGAGCACTGCAGCTGCATATCCCTCCTCCCTGTTTATTTACTGTTTTACACCACCTAGATTTTTTTGGTGACTTAGAAGGTATCTGAACATTTACAGCGAGCCCGTAGGCAAAGAATTGGGAACTACAGGGTAATGGAAGATTCTGACATGTGAATAGGTAGGTCTGGAGACCTAATCAACATAGGTCACAAAGAACTACATCTGACTGTGTTGTGTCCGATGGGATTGAGCATGACACAGGGATTTCAGTTTTGCTTTAGCAGGGGGTGACCCAAGGGGAGGTTCAAGGGAACTGGGGTCCCATTCCTTGCATGACTGGGACGGTAAGTCACATATGGGATAACCAGATATATATTGATCTCAGGTAGGCAAAAATATAATGACACCTGCCACTACATTCAGATGAGAATAGGACCCTTTGTAGTCATGAATGGTGGGGTCACAGGGGTCGGCCCCTCACTGTCAAGCCATATCCTACCCTATGGATAGAGATACCTTTTAGGTTTTGTTCACACAGTGGAATTAGGTGATCATTTTGACATTGAATCTGTCTAAAAATCAGCCACAAATTCCCCCCCCTAGTGTCCTATTTATTTCCTGAAGAACAACTTCAGACCAATGGGTTGTGGTCACTACATCTAGACCTAAGAATATCGAATGTGCCTCAAATCCATATAACTGATCCGTGTCATTCGTGGATATTCCATACCTTGTCTTTAGCACGAAGAGAGACTGTTCGGTCACGCCTGTGGCCACACAATAGTATGCCGTGGGCCCCCAGAGTGACTATGACGCAGTGTATGTTCTCCAGTAGAGGCAGCGAGAGGCCGATGGCCGTATCTACTATGTCTTCTAATTTACACGGAATATCTGAGGGAAGAGACGTGTGTCATGGAAAAAAAGTCTTCATACGTGATAGGTGAGGAGGACAACCCCCCCCCCCCTCACATGTTACTACACTTGTATTCATTGATGAAGACGTGATGACAGACGCTGAGAATTTAGCTTTACGCCTGTCAATCATCTAAAAGGTCAACATTAGACTTCTGGAAAATGTGTCTTATTGTCCTTGAGAACCTGACGTGATCCGTCAGTCTGATGACTATGGATGTAAATCTAGAGATACTTCACCGAGACGTCTTCTTTTGTGAAGTGGAGGAATGATGTATCTACTCAGGTTCTCCTAGAAAGGTCACAGACATTGAGTGACTAGTGATACAAGAGGCCATGACACTTCTCACATATGGCCTATAGAGTTACAGTGAGTGAATGTCATATAGGCAGCGGCCTCTATAGGAGATGTGTGGAATCGCACCGTGCACATTCACATAAATGGGTGACCATGTAATACATGATGAATACCAAAAATAAATGTACTATAACAATGCCAGCTATACACAAGAATATGACTACTATAATACTGCACCTATGTACAAGAATATAACTACTATAATACTGCTCCTATGTAGAAGAATATAACTCCTATAATAATACTACTCCTATGTATAAGAATATAACTACTATAATACTGCTCCTATGTAGAAGAATATAACTCCTATAATAATACTACTCCTATGTACAAGAATATAACTACTATAATACTGCTCCTATGTACAAGAATATAACTTCTATAATACTGCCCCATATGTACAAGAATATAACTACTATAATACTACCTCCTATGTACAAGAATATAACTACTATAATACTACTCCTATGTACAAGAATATAACTACTATAATACTACCTCCTATGTAAAAGAATATAACTATTATAATACTGCCCCCTATGTAAAAGAATATAACTACTATAATACTGCCCCCTATGTACAAGAATATAACTACTATAATACTACCTCCTATGTACAAGAATATAACTACTATAATACTACTCCTATGTACAAGAATATAACTACTATAATACTGCCCCCTATGTACAAGAATATAACTACTATAATACTACCTCCTATGTACAAGAATATAACTACTATAATACTGCTCCTATGTACAAGAATATAACTACTATAATACTGCTCCTATGTACAAGAATATAACTACTATAATACTGCCCCCTATGTACAAGAATATAACTACTATAATACAGCTCCTATGTACAAGAATATAACTACTATAATACTACCTCCTATGTACAAGAATATAACTACTATAATACTGTCCCCTAAGTACAAGAATATAACTACTATAATACTATTCCTATGCACAAGAATATAACTACTATAATACTACTCCTATGTACAAGAATATAACTACTATAATACTACCTCCTATGTACAAGAATATAACTACTATGATACTACCTCCTATGTACAAGAATTTAACTGCTATAATACTACCTCCTATGTACAAGAATATAACTACTATAATACTGTCCCCTAAGTACAAGAATATAACTACTATAATACTTCTCCTATGTACAAGAATATAACTACTATAATACTGCTCCTATGTACAAGAATATAACTTCTATAATACTGCCCCTATGTACAAGAATATAACTACTATAATACTACCTCCTATGTACAAGAATATAACTACTATAATACTGCTCCTATGTACAAGAATATAACTACTATAATACTGCTCCTATGTACAAGAATATAACTTCTATAATACTGCCCCTATGTACAAGAATATAACTACTATAATACTACCTCCTATGTACAAGAATATAACTACTATAATACTGCTCCTATGTACAAGAATATAACTTCTATAATACGCCCCTATGTACAAGAATATAACTACTATAATACTGCACCTATGTACAAGAATATAACTACTATAATACTGCTCCTATGTAGAAGAATATAACTCCTATAATAATACTACTCCTATGTATAAGAATATAACTACTATAATACTACTCCTATGTATAAGAATATAACTACTATAATACTACTCCTATGTACAAGAATATAACTACTATAATACTGCTCCTATGTACAAGAATATAACTTCTATAATACTGCCCCATATGTACAAGAATATAACTACTATAATACTGCTCCTATGTACAAGAATATAACTACTATAATACTACCTCCTATGTAAAAGAATATAACTATTATAATACTGCCCCCTATGTAAAAGAATATAACTACTATAATACTGCCCCCTATGTACAAGAATATAACTACTATAATACTACCTCCTATGTACAAGAATATAACTACTATAATACTACTCCTATGTACAAGAATATAACTACTATAATACTGCCCCTTATGTACAAGAATATAACTACTATAATACTACCTCCTATGTACAAGAATATAACTACTATAATATTGCTCCTATGTACAAGAATATAACTACTATAATACTACCTCCTATGTACAAGAATATAACTACTATAATACTACTCCTATGTACAAGAATATAACTACTATAATACTGCTCCTATGTACAAGAATATAACTACTATAATACTGCTCCTATGTACAAGAATATAACTACTATAATACTACCTCCTATGTACAAGAATATAACTACTATAATACTGCCCCTATGTACAAGAATATAACTACTATAATACAGCTCCTATGTACAAGAATATAACTACTATAATACTACCTCCTATGTACAAGAATATAACTACTATAATACTGTCCCCTAAGTACAAGAATATAACTACTATAATACTATTCCTATGCACAAGAATATAACTACTATAATACTACTCCTATGTACAAGAATATAACTACTATAATACTACCTCCTATGTACAAGAATATAACTACTATGATACTACCTCCTATGTACAAGAATTTAACTGCTATAATACTACCTCCTATGTACAAGAATATAACTACTATAATACTGTCCCCTAAGTACAAGAATATAACTACTATAATACTTCTCCTATGTACAAGAATATAACTACTATAATACTGCTCCTATGTACAAGAATATAACTTCTATAATACTGCCCCTATGTACAAGAATATAACTACTATAATACTACCTCCTATGTACAAGAATATAACTACTATAATACTGCTCCTATGTACAAGAATATAACTTCTATAATACTGCCCCTATGTACAAGAATATAACTACTATAATACTGCACCTATGTACAAGAATATAACTACTATAATACTGCTCCTATGTAGAAGAATATAACTCCTATAATAATACTACTCCTATGTATAAGAATATAACTACTATAATACTACTCCTATGTATAAGAATATAACTACTATAATACTACTCCTATGTACAAGAATATAACTACTATAATACTACTCCTATGTACAAGAATATAACTACTATAATACTGCTCCTATGTACAAGAATATAACTTCTATAATACTGCCCCATATGTACAAGAATATAACTACTATAATACTGCTCCTATGTACAAGAATATAACTACTATAATACTACCTCCTATGTAAAAGAATATAACTATTATAATACTGCCCCCTATGTAAAAGAATATAACTACTATAATACTGCCCCCTATGTACAAGAATATAACTACTATAATACTACCTCCTATGTACAAGAATATAACTACTATAATACTACTCCTATGTACAAGAATATAACTACTATAATACTGCCCCCTATGTACAAGAATATAACTACTATAATACTACCTCCTATGTACAAGAATATAACTACTATAATACTGCTCCTATGTACAAGAATATAACTACTATAATACTACCTCCTATGTACAAGAATATAACTACTATAATACTACTCCTATGTACAAGAATATAACTACTATAATACTGCTCCTATGTACAAGAATATAACTACTATAATACTGCTCCTATGTACAAGAATATAACTACTATAATACTGCCCCCTATGTACAAGAATATAACTACTATAATACTGCTCCTATGTACAAGAATATAACTACTATAATACTGTTCCTATGTACAAGAATATAACTACTATAATACTACCTCCTATGTACAAGAATATAACTACTATAATACTGTCCCCTAAGTACAAGAATATAACTACTATAATACTATTCCTATGCACAAGAATATAACTACTATAATACTACTCCTATGTACAAGAATATAACTACTATAATACTACCTCCTATGTACAAGAATATAACTACTATGATACTACCTCCTATGTACAAGAATTTAACTGCTATAATACTACCTCCTATGTACAAGAATATAACTACTATAATACTGTCCCCTAAGTACAAGAATATAACTACTATAATACTTCTCCTATGTACAAGAATATAACTACTATAATACTGCTCCTATGCACAAGAATATAACTACTATAATACTGCTCCTATGTACAAGAATATAACTTCTATAATACTGCCCCTATGTACAAGAATATAACTACTATAATACTACCTCCTATGTACAAGAATATAACTACTACGATACGACCTCCTATGTACAAGAATATAACTACTATAATACTGCTCCTATGTACAAGAATATAACTTCTATAATACTGCCCCTATGTACAAGAATATAACTACTATAATACTGCTCCTATGTACAAGAATATAACTACTATAATACTGCCCCTATGTACAAGAATATAACTACTATAATACTACCTCCTATGTACAAGAATATAACTACTATAATACTGCCCCTATGTACAAGAATATAACTACTATAATACTACCTCCTATGTACAAGAATATAACTACTATAATACTGCTCCTATGTACAAGAATATAACTACTATAATACTGCTCCTATGTACAAGAATATAACTACTATAATACTGCTCCTATGTACAAGAATATAACTACTATAATACTGCCCCCTATGTACAAGAATATAACTACTATAATACTGCTCCTATGTACAAGAATATAACTACTATAATACTACCTCCTATGTACAAGAATATAACTACTATAATACTACTCCTATGTACAAGACTATAACTATTATAATACTACTCCTATGTACAAGAATATAACTACTATAATATTACCTCCTATGTACAAGAATATAACTATTATAATACTGCTCCTATGTACAAGAATATAACTAATATAATACTGCCCTCTATGTACAAGAATAAAACTTCTATAATACTACCTCCTATGTACAAGAATATAACTACTATAATACTACCTCCTATGTACAAGAATATAACTACTATAATACTACCTCCTATGTACAAGAATATAACTACTATAATACTACCTCCTATGTACAAGAATATAACTACTATAATACTACCCCCTATGTACAAGAATATAACTACTATAATACTGCTCCTATGTACAAGAATATAACTACTATAATACTGCCCCTATGTACAAGAATATAACTACTATAATACTGCTCCTATGTACAAGAATATAACTACTATATTACTGCCCCCTATGTACAAGAATATAACTACTATAATACTGCTCCTATGTACAAGAATATAACTACTATAATACTACTCCTATGTACAAGACTATAACTATTACAATACTACTCCTATGTACAAGAATATAACTACTATAATACTACCTCCTATGTACAAGAATATAACTATTATAATACTGCTCCTATGTACAAGAATATAACTAATATAATACTGCCCCCTATGTACAAGAATATAACTTCTATAATACTACCTCCTATGTACAAGAATATAACTACTATAATACTACCTCCTATGTACAAGAATATAACTACTATAATACTACCTCCTATGTACAAGAATATAAGTATTATAATACTACTCCTATGTACAAGAATATAACTACTATAATACTACTCCTATGTACAAGAATATAACTACTATAATACTGCTCCTATGTACAAGAATATAAGTATTATAATTAGAGATGAGCGAACAGTGTTCTATCGAACACATGTTCGATCGGATATCAGGGTGTTCGCCATGTTCGAATCGAATCGAACACCACGTGGTAAAGTGCGCCAAAATTCGATTCCCCTCCCACCTTCCCTGGCGCCTTTTTTGCACCAATAACAGCGCAGGGGAGGTGGGACAGGAACTACGACATCGGGGGCATTGAAAAAAATTGGAAAAAGTCATTGGCTGCCGAAAACAGGTGACCTCCATTTTAGACGAATAGTGGATTTCAAATCCGGGTCATATGAGAATGTGAACTTTGTGACTATGAGACAGGGATAGCTGTACAGGCAGGGATAGCTAGGGATAACCTTTATTTAGGGGGGAATGTTATTAAAAATAACTTTTTGGGGCTCTATCGGGTGTGTAATTGTGATTTTTGTGAGATAAACTTTTTCCCATAGGGATGCATTGGCCAGCGCTGATTGGCCGAATTCCGTACTCTGGCCAATCAGTGCTGGCCAATGCATTCTATTAGCTTGATGAAGCAGAGTGTGCACAAGGGTTCAAGCGCACCCTCGGCTCTGATGTAGCAGAGCCGAGGCTGCACAAGGGTTCAAGCGCACCCTCGGCTCTGATGTAGGAGAGCCGAGGGTGCACTTGAACCCTTGTGCACCCTCAGCTCTGCTACATCAGAGCCGAGGGTGCGCTTGAACCCTTGTGCACACTCTGCTTCATCAAGCTAATAGAATGCATTGGCCAGCGCTGATTGGCCAATGTATTCTATTAGCCTGATGAAGTAGAGCTGAATGTGTGTGCTAAGCACACACATTCAGCTCTACTTCATCGGGCTAATAGAATGCATTGGCCAGCGCTGATTGGCCAGAGTACGGAACTCGACCAATCAGCGCTGGCTCTGCTGGAGGAGGCGGAGTCTAAGATCGCTCCACACCAGTCTCCATTCAGGTCCGACCTTAGACTCCGCCTCCTCCGGCAGAGCCAGCGCTGATTGGCCGAAGGCTGGCCAATGCATTCCTATGCGAATGCAGAGACTTAGCAGTGCTGAGTCAGTTTTGCTCAACTACACATCTGATGCACACTCGGCACTGCTACATCAGATGTAGCAATCTGATGTAGCAGAGCCGAGGGTGCACTAGAACCCGCTGGCCAATGCATTCTATTAGCGTGAACTGAGTTTGCACAGGGGTTCTAGTGCACCCTCGGCTCTGCTACATCAGATTGCTACATCTGATGTAGCAGTGCCGAGTGTGCATCAGATGTGTAGTTGAGCAGAACTGGCTCAGCACTGCTAAGTCTCTGCATTCGCATAGGCATGCATTGGCCAGCCTTCGGCCAATCAGCGCTGGCTCTGCCGGAGGAGGCGGAGTCTAAGGTCGGACCTGAATGGAGACTGGTGTGGAGCGATCTTAGACTCCGCCTCCTCCAGCAGAGCCAGCGCTGATTGGCCGAATTCCGTACTCTGGCCAATCAGCACTGGCTAATGCATTGTATTGGCGTGATGAAGCAGTGCTGAATGTGTGTGCTTAGCACACACATTCAGCTCTACTTCATCGGGCTAATAGAATGCATTGGCCAATCAGCGCTGGCCAATGCATTCTGTTAGCTTGATGAAGCAGAGTGTGCACAAGGGTTCAAGCGCACCCTCGGCTCTGATGTAGCAGAGCTGAGGGTGCACAAGGGTTCAAGTGCACCCTCGGCTCTCCTACATCAGAGCCGAGGGTGCGCTTGAACCCTTGTGCAGCCTCGGCTCTGCTACATCAGAGCCGAGGGTGCGCTTGAACCCTTGTGCACACTCTGCTTCATCAAGCTAATAGAATGCATTGGCCAGCACTGATTGGCCAGAGTACGGAATTCGGCCAATCAGCGCTGGCCAATGCATTCTATTAGCCCGATGAAGTAGAGCTGAATGTGTGTGCTAAGCACACACATTCAGCACTGCTTCATCACGCCAATACAATGCATTAGCCAGTGCTGATTGGCCAGAGTACGGAATTCGGCCAATCAGCGCTGGCTCTGCTGGAGGAGGCGGAGTCTAAGATCGCTCCACACCAGTCTCCATTCAGGTCCGACCTTAGACTCCGCCTCCTCCAGCAGAGCCAGCGCTGATTGGCCGAATTCCGTACTCTGGCCAATCAGCACTGGCTAATGCATTGTATTGGCGTGATGAAGCAGTGCTGAATGTGTGTGCTTAGCACACACATTCAGCTCTACTTCATCGGGCTAATAGAATGCATTGGCCAATCAGCGCTGGCCAATGCATTCTATTAGCGTGAACTGAGTTTGCACAGGGGTTCTAGTGCACCCTCGGCTCTGCTACATCAGATTGCTACATCTGATGTAGCAGTGCCGAGTGTGCATCAGATGTGTAGTTGAGCAAAACTGACTCAGCACTGCTAAGTGTGCATTCGCATAGGAATGCATTGGCCAGCCTTCGGCCAATCAGCGCTGGCTCTGCCGGAGGAGGCGGAGTCTAAGGTCGGACCTGAATGGAGACTGGTGTGGAGCGATCTTAGACTCCGCCTCCTCCAGCAGAGCCAGCGCTGATTGGTCGAGTTCCGTACTCTGGCCAATCAGCACTGGCCAATGCATTTCTATGGGGAAAAGTTAGCTTGCGAAAATCGCAAACTGACAGGGATTTCCATGAAATAAAGTGACTTTTATGCCCCCAGACATGCTTCCCCTGCTGTCCCAGTGTCATTCCAGGGTGTTGGTATCATTTCCTGGGGTGTCATAGTGGACTTGGTGACCCTCCAGACACGAATTTGGGTTTCCCCCTTAACGAGTTTATGTTCCCCATAGACTATAATGGGGTTCGAAACCCATTCGAACACTCGAACAGTGAGCGGCTGTTCGAATCGAATTTCGAACCTCGAACATTTTAGTGTTCGCTCATCTCTAATTATAATACTACTCCTATGTACAAGAATATAACTACTATAATACTGCTCCTATGTACAAGAATATAACTACTATAATACTGCTGCTATATACAAGAATATAACTACTATAATACTGCTCCCCTCATCTTGGTGTCACGTACCGATGTCCTCTACATATCCCAGGGTCCTGTTGATGGATACGAGCTCTCTTAGGTTCGGAGAGATGTAGGTCAGAGCTGTCCAGCTGTTTGAGGTGAAGGGTTTAGAAGCTTTGTCTATGTCAGTAGGTTCATAACAAACTGCAAAATATAACACAATTCCTTTAACACTTAAAGGGTATGACTGGTTTAGAAAAATAATATTGAATAATCCATTTTAATGATCCCCATCTGTCATGCAGAAGAGAGAGAAACTTTAGGAGCACCTCTCTCCCCTCTCTCTTCCCTTCTCTCTCTCTCTGGAGGACCCTAGTCATTGATTTCAATAGGAACTGTGTAATGCTTCATTTCTCCTGTGGGGGTGCTGCAGGAGAAGTGAACACCTGCTTCTGGGCTGCCCCACAGAATACAGCTGATTGCTGGATGTTTTAGTAACAGGATTCCCTGTTATCAGCTCATTTACAGGGAGCCCTAGAAGTATAAAGGGATTGACCATAATGGACTATCCCTTTAAGAAACAATTAGAACTACAACATGTTCTAGACACCCTAATGGATATAATGTGACTAGGTAAAGTAGTAATTACTTTCAGGGAAACTGTACATGGCAATTTGCAGCAAGTCTCCGCTCGCACCGTTTCAGGTGGAATGTGTTAACCCTGATAGTACAAGAATAGCTGGCAGTTATCTTGGCACACTGACCTGGCACAGCGCTCTGACGGGCCGTTTCACACACATACTGAATGGTTGACACAGGTACATTCCCGTCTATGCACAATAGTGGAGCCCTGCTGAGACGATCCGCAAACTGAGACACCTGGTGGAGGGTAAGAGTATTACAGAAGCAGAATGTGCTCACTATCTCGGCATTATTAATTAGATTTTTCTAAAAACAGACTCAGACCCCCAGAAATCAGTCACTTATACCCAATCCCATGGACAGGTGATAAATATCATTAATGGGAAAACCCCTTTAAGTATTTCATTAAAGGGGTTGCACAGGTTTTAAAAAACAAAACCAACATGGTGTCTTTCTTCCAAACAACTTATGATGGGTTGTGTCTGGTGTGCATGTGCGTTCCACTGAGCTGCAATACCACATACAACCTCTACACAGGTGTGGCGCTGTTTCAGGAGGAAAGCAGCCATGTTTTTCCAATCTCTATAAATGTAACCTAGGAAATTAAAGGAGGTGTTAGACTGCTCATTCCTTTAAGACAAACATTTAGGATGGAGGCACTGGGGTGGGAGGATAGCCCCGCACAGAGTATATACACTGCTGACAGGGAACACAAATCCTCTGTATTATACCGCTAAGCCCTGTTTTAATCTCCTGACCTCCCCTGATCCCTCTCCTCACTTTTTCCATGTTGTCGGTGTGAGGAACAATCACCCTCAGCCTCACCTTGTCATCGGAGGACTTAGCGAAATCTTCTTAGTAACAAGACTATTGTGGAGGGTCGGGAACTATTTATATCCCTCTCAACCAAATTTTGTCTAATCTTCACAGATCTGATGGATTCGCTTTCATCTGCTTAACGTGACGTTTGACAGTGATGCCCTGGAGATCAGACAAGGCTGTGGGGTCACTACACAGGCTGGAGTATGGGGGATCGGGGTAAAAAGGGGAATGGGCACCTGATAGAGTTTTATGGTGGGGGGTGAAGGATGGTTGGTTGAAGGGGTTGTCCCAAGAATGCAACCTATCTACAAATTAGATTGATGGGGGCCCCAGTGCTAAGGGAAATGGGGTTCCCCTCTATGATTTGTGGACTGGCCCACCAGATCCCGGGGGCCCAGGCTCTAACACAATAACAACCCAGTAGCCCAATCGTGAAGGTCTAGTCTTTTTCCTAATGTTGGTGGCCCCAAAAATTATTTCATCTGGTGGACCCAAGGAACCTCAGTCCAGCACTAGACTCCTCTCTAACATGGATATGTGACCCGGGTGTCGGACCGCCGCTGATCTCTATTGTTCACGTAGCCTAAGAATACATCATTAGTTACTAAGCCTGGAAAACCCCTTTAACTTTGGGTAAGGGATTTATACCCAGTGTCCCTAAAGGAGGGGAGTGTCATCTGTCAACCTGCAAAGTGGGGTCAGTCCGATTCAGGCTCCCAATACGTACATGACAGACCCGCATAAGACACTTTATCTAAAAAAAATGACAAAAACAGTCCTTGACAGAAACAAAGGATTTCCACTGGATGGTTTCCACCATGTTTTGGCTGTCTTCAAGAGGTGTGGCTTAAAGGACATGGCTTAACAAAGGGTGTGGCTTATCAATGGGTGTGTTTTAACAAAGGGTGTGGCTTATTGAAGGGTGTGGCTTGTCAAGGGGTGTGGTTTGACAAAGGGTGTGGCTTATCAAAGGGTGTAGCTTCTCAAGGGGTGTGGTTTAACAAAGGGTGTGGTTTATTGAAGGGTGTGGCTTCTCAAGGGGTGTGGTTTAACAAAGGGTGTGGTTTATTGAAGGGTGTGGCTTGATAATGGGTGTGGTTTAGTTCCTCGGTGTCAAATACAAAAAGGGCAGGTTTGTGCCGCCTCCCAGTCTAATCCTTGTTTCGCAGGTTTCTAAAAAAATTCTTACATGTTTCTCTGTTATCTGCTGGTGGATTTCCATGTCTCCCAGTCCCAGGCTCAGTTCTCCACTGCCGGAGATGACTGCGCAGTATGTGGCGGTATTATGAGCCTTAAGATGTGCCACCCCGCTCATATCCTAGAAGACAAGTTGCCAAAATCTCAAAATAACCTTGCTACTCCGCCTGGAAATGTTGACCTCTGGGTATTACCATTTCTCTGCCAATAAGGTGTGTCTCTACGGAGTCCAACATTATGTGGAGTATGTCAGACTGTGTCAGAACACACCCTATTGACAAAGGTAATGGTAACGTCCAGTTGTTTGTTTATTCTTACATTTCCAGGAAGAGTAACAGAGGGACATCACATTGCAGTGTTACAGAAAAGAGGATTATTCACTTTAAAATCTATAATGCGTCATAAAAAGGGGAACAAATCTTAAAAGACAAGATAGATTAAGGGGAACTCCTTGTTTTAGATGTGTCGGACTCACCATGTGCGAGCAGAAACGAAAGACTGAATCAGAGAGATCATCCTGTCCTACAGCGGAGATGAAGAGGGGTCTGACACCAAGGCGGCTCATACAATCTGTAGAGGAACGGAACGTACCAATATTAAAGGTGCTGCCAAATATGTTAAATAGGAGATAATCATGGGATTGAGAAAACACGTTTTATGATCAAATTTTTTATTTTTTTATAATAAATATTTTTATAGTGATCATGTCTACAGGTATCTGATAACAGAGGCCTAAATAGCCTGCACAGAGTTAAATTTAACATTCTGACTGCTGTCAGCTACCACTAGAGGGAGCCGAAGAGCCTACTGCATACACTCTATAGATTAGTATACAGTATGCTCTACGTTCCCTCTAGTGGTGGCTGAAGGAAAACACAATTTAATTACATAATTTGGCCTATTCCGAGAATGTAGAGCTCAGGAACCGAAGCCTTGACTGTGAAGAGATAAGTAAGAATCCAGGATTTGGGCGTCAATGTTAC
Organism: Leptodactylus fuscus; assembly: GCF_031893055.1. NCBI lineage: Eukaryota > Metazoa > Chordata > Amphibia > Anura > Leptodactylidae > Leptodactylus > Leptodactylus fuscus. The sequence continues at coordinate 210,465,845 of NC_134269.1, read as the reverse complement.
GTTTTAATATATCAGGGGGTAAATGCCTCATGTGAGTGAGCGCAATAGCTGGACCTTGACCAATAGGTGGTGCTAACACTAATCTACACCCTAATAGGACATTCTGGACTAGGAGTGTGGGCCAACGTGTAACCAGTTCTCATGAAGGTGACATACATAGAATGGGAGGAAATCCACGCAATCACGGGGAGAACATACAAACTCCTTGCAGATGTTGTTCCTGGCAGGATTCAAACCCAGGACTCCAACGCTGCAAGGCTGCAGTACTAACCACTGAGCCACCGTATCGCCCCCTAACTTACAACTTTTTATGCCCCTTCTTACCTGCCAAATTCCTGCCCACTCCTCCGAAGGACTGGTGGACTTGACCGGGGTTAGTCTGTCCTCCAAACTGCAAGGGTTAAGCCAAAAAGAAACCTGAGTCAGAACTAGGAACATTTTTGGATTTGGTGTCCCTAGTCCTCATGAGTGGCTGATAGCAGAGAACAATGGCAATATACAGAACTAAGACACACTGTAGGGCCAGTGCCCCTTTAACCAGCAGCTTCTGACGTCCCCCAAGCC